>NC_089791.1:28950887-28965887 GCF_040412425.1 Macrobrachium rosenbergii | reverse complement strand
TATATATATATATAATATATATATATATATATATATATATATATATATATATATATATATATATATATATATATATATATATATATATATATATAATTGCTGACCAAGATGTGTAAAAGTATGTCTGAATGAAAGGACGGTTTTAAAGGAATGAGTGAGAAGAATACTTCCTTTGTAAAAGGATAAACGTGAAAGAGACTACTCTAAGAATTGCAATGGCATAGTGTTGATCAGTATACCAAGTACATCTTGATAAGATTTAGATTAAGCCAGCAATGGAGGATACAATGATTACTAGGGGAGGAACCTGCCATATGGATTTAGACAGGGAGAAGCGCGTGGGGATGAAGCGAGTCATGACACAGTTGTGCAAGAAGTTCGAAGATAATGGAAGTAGCTGAAAAGCTATGTGTGACAGACTTGGACCCAGAAAAAGGTAATGACTGAATCAACAGGACAGTGAGGAAGATGTTAAGACTGGTGTTTAAAAGAGGATTTGCTCAAAGCAATTAGAATTTCTTATAATGGAATCTCAGCTTTTTCTTAAGATTATCTGAACTGGAGAGTGACTGGTTTACTGTAATAGTGGGTTTGAGGCAAAGGAGAGCTGTCTCCATGGCTGTTTACCTTTATGGATGGAGTGGCAAGACATATCACAAAGAGGACTAGAGATGTAAAGTAGTTCTGATTGGAGAGAGTGAATGGAATCTGCAGAATCTGGTAAAAGGGTTTAAAACTCCTTGCAAGAGGAGAATAGTTGAGATTAAATTTACGCACGACTAAGGTTATGAGGGTATACAAAAGCAAGGAAAATTAAGTAATGAAAACTAATGTAGTTGGTGGAATAATGGATAAAGTTGCTTGATCTAGATGTCTGGGAATAAATATGCCCTATGATGGTAGGATGAGGGTAGGAAAAGAAAGAAAGGTAGCGGGTTATGTGACTGAAGGGATTGCTGAGCCAATTCTCTTTTATGGATGTTAAGTGTGGATGATGAATGTGAACGGAGGGAAAAACCTGAAGCTGTAGAGATGAATTGTGTGTGTATTATGTGCAATGTAAGAAAAATGGAATGGGCGAGAAATGTGGAAATGCTTAGAAATGGTACAATGGTTACCCTATGTAAAAGGATGGATCAGAGAGATGGATCTGTCACGTGGAGAGAATGAAGGACGATCTGTTGGGAAAAAGGTTTAGGAGAAAGAAGGAAGGAAGACCTAGAATTTTTTTTTTATAAATGGCGTGGAAGGAAAGGAAGACCTACAAACTGTTTTATAAATGGGGTGGAAAAGGTATCGAAAACGAATGGCCTTTATATCCAAGGAAAAGAGGAGTGTGTGTGTGTGTGTGTGCAATAAATGTGAATGGTATTGTAAGAGAAATGTTATACACCTGAGTTGTGATGGTTAAAAAAGCACTGAAGATGACCTGGCACTATCTGACATCAGCCTGTGTCTTAGACTAAAATCCCACCACCTGTGTGGTCACAATTTTAGCAGCTTTGTGGATTAATTGCACTGAACGAGACAACAGTCAATGTCAGCAATACTTTGGTTGGTGATTCGTAGATTAACCTCTGTACAAAACACTTCCATAATATTAGACGTTTCATACACTACACATCAGCAGGAGTTAGACCACCAAAGCTTAGATGACTTCATTACTGCTACTATAATTGTGACCACACAGGTGGTGGGATTTTAGTCTAAGACACAGGCTGAAATCAGATAGTGCCAGGTCATCTTCAGTGCTTTTTTAACCATCACAACTCAGATGTATACCATTCCTCATTACTGGCGTGATCATTTTCCAAGAAACCCACCATGATAACACCCTCCAAATCCCTGGACACAGAGGACATAACCCTGGTGACAGACGCCACTATCCCAAAACAGAGGAAATCACCTTGCTCACAAACACCACTTGGTTGAGTTTCTTGGGAGGTGCAGAGCAATGGTTTCTTCACTGCTTGCTTTTAAATTGATCATGTTCGCAGTGGTGAACCCATATCTCATCCTCAGTTATTCATTAATACCTGGATCAGCCTGGAAACAAGTCAACAGTGTCCTAATGGACGTCTGCACTCCGTTCAGCTTCTGTTTTGGTCTCAACATTCGTGGTGTTCACCTTGTAGACAGCTTACTCATCTTTGAGAGATCTGTCAAGATACGTTGCACTGAGTCCACCACTGATATCCGTGATCTCGACTATTTGTTGAATGGTTAAAAAGCCTATTACCCTAAACCATGTGATGAAAGGCACCTACTCGTCCATTGGCAATTATTTTTGTACTACCTGGCCGAGATTATCTTCAGTCTATCCATATCCAGCTCAAACTCAGCGACTTCCTTCTTAATGACAGAATAAGAAAAGGAATCATCAATAAGACAAGAGCTGGATTTTTTTTAAGGATAGGGGTTTCCCAATAAAATCACAACAGATGCCACCTTCTCTTAATGCTGCAATCAATCCTAAATAAAACATCTTTAAAAATACTGAAAGAAAGCAGTTTCCTTCCTCCCTTTCCTCCATATCTTCCTCTAAATCTTTCTCGGTTGAATCCAGAACACTAACCGCTGTTACTTAGCCCTTCTATAAATAGAAATAAATTCTATGCTTGTTTGCATTCAATACACTGCACATATAACAGGCAATACACATGAAACACGTGGCATTGTTTTTTAGTTACCTAAGGTAATAGATAATGAACTTATCAGAATGTTCTGTCATCATTTTATCTTCAGCATAAAACAAACTTGTCTATCATTAGGCTGCAAATGTCAGCTCTAAAGTAGCCTGTGTTCAAGAGGACCGAATTCTATACAGCCTTTAGTTTCACATTAATGCTGCTACTGCTTCTGTGGACAAACGCCTTAAATTCAATAGTCTTCACTCTAGTCAGCAAGGATTGTGCAATGTATATTCCATCCTATTTTACTCATACCTAAACATTCCATGGAACCAACTTTGGAGAATATTAATTTGTTCCCAACCTTTCTATGCATTCAGATCAGGTCCGGTATAATGACCTGGGTATTAAAATTGGTTCTGGCTTTACTGGGGTCTAAAAATATCTCTGAGAGTCGTACCCGACTGCAGGTGACAGAGCGACATCTTTGCCCATCACTGTTACTACTAGGCGTCCCTAAGGAATCTGTTTTAGGGCCCCCGAAATTTGATTTTGTACTGACCCTCTTTTTAGATCATCCCATTTTGGTGTACAATCTATTTATGCAAGTAAATAGTTTTTACACGAATTTCCCCCTTTCTAAGCTTTACTTCAATACTTGCTCCTAACCTGGAGAAGAATATTAGTTACTGAGAATATGGGCAGTACCACAGAATGTTGGAAATTTAATTTCTCAAAGACAAATTTTCTTTTTGTCTTTCTGCCTAACATACTTCAGAGAAATTTGGCCATCCAATATAATGAAAGGCAATGAATAGGTTGACTGCATAATAGAGAAAACTGAGAAATGATATTCATAAACTGATTTGCAAAAATCTCCACTTCGTCTAGTCAACGATATATCTATCTATCTATCCTCTTACCTAACCACAAGGCGCAAAATACTGCATCTACAATACGAACGTTCTGTAGCCGAACAAAGATTTTCAAGACTAGACCGCACGAATTCGAACACTGCGAAGGTAAAAAAAAAAAAAAAAAAAATCAATAAATAAATAACTGTCTCTTGAGAATTGGCTTAATGCACTGCTGTCGCCGTGTCATCTGCTCTTGCTTTCCTGACCTTGGGATTTTGGGCGTGCAAGCTTTTGCTTGCAATGGCGTTCCTTCTCTTTCTTCGCTCATTTATCGACAACAAGATGACCTTGACGCTATGTTGGGTACATGCTGAGGCGCCGATGAGGTGCCAATCATCTTTGCACGGACCATTCCCCCCCCAACCCAACATACCCCAGAAACTGACCCCCCAGTAAAGCGACTTTCGCAGCGGCAACCTTGAGAATGTGTTTATGAGGGTGTTTGTGTTCGTTTTAAGAATGCATGAGCAAGCAAGCAAGCAAGAAGCAAGCAAGCAAGCAGGCGTCTTCATCTTCTGCTTCCTCAGGATAATGTTATATGTATCGATTCGACCTCGGCTGAACCCTTCCAATGGCGTGTTCCACGATCACTGACTCTCTCGGGCCAAAAAAAAAAAAAAAAAGAAATTGTTGCCAACCTAGTAGAAATATTTTCTCGTAACCGCAAACTTCTCAGGATAGGCATTTCTCTCTCTCTCTCTCTCTCTCTCTCTCTCTCTCTCTCTCTCTCTCTCTCTCTCTCTCTATATATATATATATATATATATATATATATATATATATATATATATATATATATATATATATATATATATATATATATATATATATAGTCGTCCGCTTCTGTGCACACAATCGTTATCACCTAAAGCAATTACGCCCACGTGAGGGGCGTGATGGCAGGGCCGAGTACACGCTCTTATTAGGTAAATGAATAGCTGTTGTTGACGAGAAAAACTTTCCTCTCTCAGTTCTGCTGTTCGGGACGGGCGAATTCCGAGGGTACACGTACCCCAATCAGACACCCAATAAAGATATATTTGAAGTAGGAACCCTGGTGCGCGCATGAGCAGTTCAGATTTACAGAGAGAGAGAGAGAGAGAGAGATTATAAAAGGCAGTTACTGTATATTCTACTTTATATATATATATATATATATATATATATATATATATATATATATATATATATTATTATTATATATATATATATATATATATTTTTTTTTTTTTTTTTTTTTTTTTTTTTGAGAGAGAGAGAGAGAGAGAGAGAGAGAGAGAGAGAGAGAGAGAGAGAGGACAGCCAGTTACTGCACAAGAATCTCCATTTGTATTTATGTATCTCTCTGTATAATATGACAATGCACGAAGCCATCATACATTACGATACGACAAAAATCTAGCAAACTAAGAAACTTAAAAGTCTCCTACGTCAGTACTGAGGGCACTAATTCGGACTTTACATAAGCAACTTGCCTTGGGAAGTGAGTGGATGTCACGCACAGACAGTGAATGTGTAAAAATCTGTCGAAATTACATCTCAGGAATGATGACCATGGAAAAATTGGGGTCATTGTTAAGATTCTTTTTCCTGTTACATAAACTAATAATAAGAAAACGGAGAAAATGTACAAATATATTTTTCAACAACCGGCAAATGGAACATGTATAATTATATATTTGTAGGAAGAAAAATATAAACTTGAAAAGAGCTTCAGTATTTTTATCAATCTATTTCGTCAGTACTCACGGTTTAATTTATTTTCTATTTTTTTTTGTTACGTCATCCAAAAGCTCATTCATTTAAAGTACGAGATGAAATTACTTGAAAATCAAAACCTCTGACCTTCATGGAAATGTGAAAGATCTCGTCCATATTCCTGGAAATATTTAGACACCCTCCCCCCTTCCCCCTCCTCCCCCCAACACTACCCATGAACGCTCTGCACGTGTATGCATAATTCATTGAAGTGAGGCATGCAACCTGGCCAACAAACGTACGAACAAACTCACGCGCGGTTTCCCCTTCCCCCACCTCGGCACTCTTCCCCCCCCACAACCCTTTTACCTAAAAGTTCAAAGGTCATTTGGAGGACGATGCCTCTCAGGTCAAACGAATGGCTTAAAAAAAAAAAAAAATTGGGGAGGCCGCTACGAAGTCAAAGGAAATTGGATTCTCTATCCCTCTTGTGGTTATTCGATTTCCGATGGAATAGAAAAACACACAAGAAAAATAATAATGCGAAAGAATTTTTCTCGTGGGAAGGATAAAGATAAAAAGGAAGAGGATGGCAACAGGTGATGTAGGGGTTAAAGTACCTTATCGTGCCTCTGGCATCCTGGCACTCTGGGGTGAGGGGTGAAAGGAGGGATTTCGACAGCAAGAGCTAGGGGAAAATTATTGACGTGCAGAACTGTAAATAAATAAATAAAAAATATAAAACGCAACTGTACATACATATATATATACAGTATATATATATATATATACAGTATATATATATATATATATATATATATATATATATATATATATATATATATATATATATATATATATATATATATTATATATATATATATAGTACATACAAAAAGCCACTCAAAAGAGAGAAGAGAGTTATTATCACTATAACCTGGAAATCTGAGAGAAAGTGAAATATACCGCAAACGACAAAAGAAGGGGGTAGGGGGGTGAGGGGCAAACCCATCTGCTTTCTTGTGGACCATTAAAAAAAAAAAGTCTTCCTCTTTCCTAAAGGGGAGAGTCTATTATGATCTACTGACATAAATAGATTACATAATGAAAAGGCGCTGAACTGCTATTGGCAATTAGGAGAAGGTAATGACCCGGAGTGAATGAATTCTCTCACTGTTTATTTATTTATTTTTTTTTGTTATTTACGTAGCGGGGTAAGACAGTCTAATAATGTCATTAGCTCCCTGATACTGTCACTGGCAATGCCAATGTTCTTTGTGGGTCATTTATAATACAATCATCGGAGAACATAATGATCTCTAGCGTCGACGTCATCATAATTCATAACAGCGGTCAGGTGCAAGAATGACTATTCGTGTAATAATTAAAAAAAATAATATAATAAATCCTTCTTTCCTTCCTTTGGGAGACAGTTCTGCTACCCACCTTCGGGATCGAACCCCCATTCTTTAAATCTCTCTGCAGACCTGAACTAGATAATAGGCACTGGCCTCGAAAATTAAATAAAAAGAAAAATGTGAAAGAGCTTCGATGAGGGCAGAGGAAATTTCGAACAATGACCGACTCGAAATCATGTTAGAGAAAGCAAACACAACACAACCTTGAAAAACCCCGAGGGGAAGGATGAGGGGGGAGGGGTAAGGGGAAGGGGGAGGGAGGGAGGGAGGGAGGATAAAGCACGTAACGATCACGGTTCCAAAAAGGTGAAGAGAGACCCCCGCCCCTCCCCCGAAAACCTCACCCCCGAAGCGTGCTTTCGCGTCTGGTGAGCGAGCGAGAGAGAAGGGGGTGTCGACCTACGTGAATATGGAACATAGTAAGACGCAGGACACACTAAAACATAAATAAAGACTAACATAAATAGAGACTAACACGAAGATATCGTGGGTCACAGTGAGAGAGAGAGAGAGAGAGAGAGAGAGAGAGAGAGAGAGAGAGAGAGAGAGAGGACTGGCGACCTACGTGAATATGGAGCATAGTAAGACGCAGGACACACTAAGACATCGTGGGTCAGAGTGGGAGGAGAGGAGAGAGAGAGAGAGAGAGAGAGAGAGAGAGAGAGAGAGAGAGAGAGAGAGAGGAGAAAATATGATGCAACGGAAAACAACGCAGAGGTCACGGAGAGGAGAGAGAGAACCAATGGCAACAGCCGACTGAATATAGACTGAGTGCATGCAGCAGTCAGGCGGGAGTGAGGAGGGACGGGGGAGGAGGAAGGGGAGGGGGGGAGAGAGGAAGGACGAGGGGGGTGATATAACGCTGCTTGCATGCGTGGCCATCCGAGGGGAGGTAGAGGGGAAATTATGTAACCAGTTCGCGGTGTTTCATAACGGAGTCAATATCTCCCCCTCCCCCCCAATTAATTCTGGCGGTCGATTTTGCAACGACCCATCGAAGTCTTTGTGGAGAAGAAGAAGAAGAAGAAGAAGAAGAAGAAGAAGAAGAAGAAGAAGAAGAAGAAGAAGAAAGAAGAAGAAGAAGAAAGGGTAAATTGAAATAAAATTCAAACGGCGCCATGACGACAGATCAATGACATTAATTGTCTCCCGGACGAAAGCTACACTAGAGAGAGAGAGAGAGAGAGAGAGAGAGAGAGAGAGATGACGTAATGTTTCGGAAATACTGAGAATGCGTTTCCAAGCGCTAGTCTGCTTGCTTGCTTGCTTTCCAAATGGAGTTAAACTGAAACCTTGCTTAAAGGCCAGAGACCGGAGTTTCCAAAATTATCCTTTCGGCAAACGCGAGCTGTCCGGCCGTATAGATGATTTATTGCACTGCATGTTGGACCCACGACACTAAAAGCAAAACGTTGCTTGTTCCTCTGTTCCACTTATTTGTTAGTTCCTCTGTTCCACACCTGTTTGTAGGTTACTTGATCTCACATATCTGTTAATTTTTGCATGCGTATGTGTTACAAGGCGGATATATGGAGGAAAGGATGATGTACAGTGTACACTTACATAAAATCTCTAGGATTAACAAGCGCATGCGTTGATCCTGTTAGTGAAAAGAAACGTACATCCATAAGAATACACAGATAACTATTATTGTCCGTATGTGTGTGTGTGTGTATGTGCGTGTTTCGCGCATGTACCTAAGTATGAATGTATACGAATAACGTATTTGTTCCGATTCAAAAATACTTGCGTTGAATGCTTAAGCACTTAAAAATATTAATATTTTAGCGCAATTTAAGTTGTTAAAAGATATCTGCAACTCTCATTAAGCACTGAAAAAACATAACTTTCCCCGAATTTAATATAAAAAACTGCTAAAAAAAACTTTACTTAAAAAACTTTTATTCAATCATTATCGATGTCCATCCTTACTAAAAAAAAAAGAAAAAAAACTATAAAAAAAATTGCCCCCCAAAAAGGCTCCTTTTATTCTTAATCACGAACAGAGAGCATTCAGTTCGTCCACTCGACGACATCGATGACTGATGAGAAATATTATTCAACCTGGAGGTCAAGTTAGAAGCTTTCAAGGTCAAGCTTGCGACGTGTGAAGTTAGCAGTTTTCAAGGTCAACCCTACGACGTGTGAAGTTAGGAGCTTTCAAGGTCAACCTACGAAGTGTGAAGTTAGGAGCTTTCAAGGTCAAGCCTACGACGTGTGAAGTTAGGAGCTTTCAAGGTCAAGCCTGCAACGTGTGAAGTTAAGAGCTTTCAAGGTCAAGCCTGCGACGTGTGAAGTTAGGAGCTTTCAAGGTCAAGTCTGCAACGTGTGAAGTTAGGAGCTTTCAAGGTCAAGCCTGCGACGTGTGAAGTTAGGAGCTTTCAAGGTCAAGCCTGCAACGTGTGAAGTTAGGAGCTTTCAAGGCCAAGCCTACGACATGTGAAGCTTGAAGCTTTCAAGGTCAAGCCTACAACGTGTGAAGTTAGAAGTTTTCAAGGTCAAGCCTACGACGTGTGAAGTTAGAAGCTTTCAAGGTTAAGCCTATGACGTGTGAAGTTAGAAGCTTTCAAGGTCAAGCCTGCGACGTGTGAAGTTAGGAGCTTTCAAGGTCGAACCTACGTGTGAAGTTAGAAGTTTTCAAGGTCAAGCCTAAGACGTGTGAAGTTAGATGCTTTCAAGGTCAAGCCTACGACGTGTGAAGTTAGAAGCTTTCAAGGTCAAAGTGTTGTTATTATTATTATTATTATTATTATTATTATTATTATTATTATTATTATTATTATTATTAAAAATCCATATTATTATTATTATTAAAAATCCATATTATTATTAAAATTATTTTATTATTATAATTATTATTAAACATCTATATCATTACTATTAATACTGTATATTAAAAATCCACAATTATATCACTAAGTCAAAGTTAAAAACAAAGACTTCCGAACACCTGAAATGTTTAGGTTAAAATATCAGCGCAAACACTTCTTTCAGGCGTTCGAAAGTCTGCTTTTAGCTTTTACAAATTATACTGTTTATTGGTGGAATTGTGGATCTTTAATAATTACTAATTTAATCCCGACAGTTTCAATTTCTTCTTCTTCTTCTTCTTCTTCCCATTATTATTATTATTATTATTATTATTATTATTATTATTATTATTATTATTATTATTATTATTATTATTATTATTATTATACACATATCTTTTATATATATTTGTATGTATTTTTTATATTTACCGTACACCCTTGTGGGTTTCTGCACTAATAATAATAAAATAATAATAATAATAATAATAATAATAATAATAATAATAATAATAATAATAATAAATTCATGTCGTTATTAAACTGTATAACAGCCTCCATAAAATAGAATACTGATCAATTAATGAAAAGATAAAACATGAAGACTGGAAGCTCTACTTATGACAAAATAACCAATATATACAAAAATAAAAAATAGCCAATAAATACAAAAAATATACTAACATACAAATGAAAATAGCAAATAAACGACGACAAAATCAACAAACGAACGAACATCTACAAAAAAAAAAAAAAAAGATATGTTGCTCGTCCCAAGAATTTCTAGCCCGGAAAGAAAGAAGTGTCCGAGGGAAAGACAACACAACAAGTGCTAAAGAAAGTGCGTACAACTTTGGCTGAAAGGCAAGATGTATAAAAAAAAAAGGTGTTCTAGATGCTGCTGTTGCGACTGGAGGCTGTTTTGGTCTAACATATTTGTGCAAAAATACGTTTTCAAGGATTGCCTTGCCAGACCTTTTTCATTTTCAAGGTGAGGACATTTCAAGAAGCGTATACACACACACATATATGTATATATACATATGTATACATATGCTTAATTGGACTTGCCAAATGATCTCTTGACACATTACGAAAATATTACAGCTAAGAATATTGAAGAAAAATTTTTGAGTTGACTACACACAAGTTGAAAACTACTGCCGAGGAAAATAAAAACAGAAAAAGAAAGCTCTGTGGTCACAAATATTCCTCATTGACAACAGATGATATATATATGATATATATATATATATATATATATATATATATATATATATATATATAAATATATATATATATATATATATATATATATATATATATATATATATATATATATATATATATATATATATATATATATATATATATATATATATATATATATATATATAAATATATATATTTGAAGTTGAATACTCAGTGTACAAATAGTAGCAAGTAATCTCTATCTCTCCTCCCTTATGCACATATCCGACAGACTTATTATTACTGAATGAATTACAACAATCTCCTCAGTAATATATTTGTAATCTGGCAGGAAAAAAATGAAATTATTTCATTAATTAAACTGACCTCCAGGAACCTACGTGACCTTAACATTACTGAAAGAAATTTTTAACAACTGTAAAATCTGGCATCAGAACCAAACCAAGAGTAGAATACAATAGAATAGAATAGAGTCGAATATAGAATTTGGGCCAAAGGCCAAGCGCTGGGACCTATGAGATCACTCAGCGCTGAAAGGGAAATTGAGAGCACGAAGGTTAGAAAGGTGTAACAGGAAGAAAACCTCACAGCTACACTGTGAGCCAATTGTTAGGTGAGGGTGGAAAGTAAGCTGGAAGAAAGAGAATATGAACGGAGGTCCAGTAACAGGAATGAAATGGGTGGCAGCTAGGGGCCGAAGGGACGCTTGCAAAAAGAACCTCAAGTAATGCATACAGTGCGCCGCATGAGGTGCGCTGACGGCACTACCCCCAAAACCAAATGTAAGATTTAAGATACCAACACACATTGGTGAACATGACCTTGTTGTATGAGAATCAAGTACAACCCAAAAGACACCTGGCTTATAATGTCAGGCCAGGGTTGTGTCACTAACTCACAAATGACAAATGACCTTATATCAGTCAAAATCAATGAAGATATTTAGGAGCGAAGCTGAATCTGAATGTCACGGTACTGAATATTAGGATTGCTGCTCCTGACCCATATCACGTGACGTGAGCTTTTAGCCAATGGTACCTACGCTAAATGACGAGCTGTCAAAAATGATTGATAGGATGTTAACTTGGCAGTTCCACCAATGGGAATTAAACAAAATACTAGAAGCCATTAGACGAGTAACCAGGACTGAACGTGAATGGATTGCATGAGTGTTAGAAAGGAGGGTCTTAATAATCTCAGGGTAAAGACTGAATTTTCAATCTAAGGGTAAAGATTGTGAATTTCAATTAAGGGGTAAAGACTGAATTTTCAATCTATATAAAGATTGTGAATTTTCAATCAGAGGGTAAAGATTGTGAATTTTCAATCTATATAAAGATTGTGAATTTTCAATCAGACGGTAAAGATTGTAAATTTTCAATCTAAGGGTAAAGATTGTCAATTTTCAATCTAAGGATAAAGAAAGATTGTGAATTTTCTAAGGGTAAAGATTGTCAATTTTCAGTATAAGGGTAAAGATTGTCAATTTTCAATCTAAGGGTAGAGATTGTGAATTTTCAATCTAAGGGTAGAGATTGTAAATTTTCAATCTAAGGGAAAAGACTGTGAATTTTCAATCTAAGGGCAAACATTGTGAATTTTCAATCAAACGGTAAAGATTGTGAATTTTCTAATTTTGGATAACAAATGATTTGCTGTAAAATGAAACCTGTTTTTATGAATTCCCTACTTGTTAAAAAGACTTCTTCCTAATACAGTAATGATGACAATAATAGAACAATAACGACAGTTATGATCTTCCGTTTGAGTATCGCTATTATCGATCCCACTCGGCTGTTGTTTTTTCATTACGTAATGAATAAAAAAATTTTCGTGTTATTGTTGTAACAGCGATTTTTCACAACACACTAAAAGAAAAAACATAGACACATACCTTTTCTATAAAAAAACACACGTTTCATAAAAAAACACGATACCTTTCCAAAAACACACATACACATACCTTCACTGGGCACCTGGGCACGTGCCCCCATGAAAAATAATGACAAAATAATAATACTGAAGATTTAGATGATAATAACATAAATGAGAAATGTAAAAATGGGAACAAAATAAAAAAATCTATTAGAGAAATAATGTGTGTATATATATATATATATATATATATATATATATATATATATATATATATATATATATATATATATATATATATGTATATTTATGTGTAAAGTATG
The DNA here is from genome assembly GCF_040412425.1 of Macrobrachium rosenbergii. Classification (NCBI taxonomy): domain Eukaryota; kingdom Metazoa; phylum Arthropoda; class Malacostraca; order Decapoda; family Palaemonidae; genus Macrobrachium; species Macrobrachium rosenbergii. The sequence continues at coordinate 28,953,004 of NC_089791.1, read as the reverse complement.
TATACTATGAGAACTGGTGCCGGCCCCCAGGAAATTTTTCTGGATCCGCTAGTGCATACCTTTCCAAAAAAAAAAAAAAAACACACACACACACACACAAACACAAACAGCGACAAACTTCTTGATACTCTGGACAAGATTCCTCACAAGAATTAGCGAACGATCTAGAGCAATATACTGACATAGAATAATCAACTCTTCGCGTGATGTATGGCAGCACAAATATTGACGAGGGAAGCATTTCCGAGTAGGCGTACCCTATGTACTGTGAATATACGTACATGCATACTTTATTAGCATTCATTTGTGATTGAGCGTTTTGCAACACTTTCTCTCTCTCTCTCTCTCTCTCTCTCTCTCTCTCTCTCTCTCTCTCTCTCTCTCTCTCTCTATATATATATATATATATATATATATATATATATATATATATATATATATATATATATATATATATATATAATAAAGGATGATAATGCCATGCAGTTGCACACAAACTGAAAAATTCGCAGACATTTAAAAAAAAAAAATTACGTGTCCGAGGAAAGCAACTGAAAATTACACAAGAGGGGGAACTGCAAGCGAGGAGGGGAAGGGGGAAGGAAGGGGGGAGGGGGGAAGATCGCCTTGTGCGTGCATCCAATATGGCATCGCGTGCCTGGAGTTTTTTCATCCTGGGTAAGTTACTTGACCTTTCTACGTGCTGGCGTGGTGTCAAACGAGCAACCTTGTTGGGGGCCGGGTTTTCACGGCCACTCGTAAACACGGACCAATGCCACTGAGGAAGAGGAAGAAAGAGAGAATCTCTCTCTCTCTCTCTCTCTCTCTCTCTCTCACTTTAGATTTTCTAGGATGTTACTTCCTAGATCATAGAAGGTAACGGAGTTTTTTTTTTTGTGAAATTAGATTGCTTAATAAACACATGCGCATACGCGCGCGCGTAAATAACATAAAAACACGCGCGCACGCACATATATACTGTAAATATATATAAAGTATATATATATAAATATAATGGAAAGCATTGTTAGGGTGAAGCTGCTAGCCCCACAGATTTTTAAAGGGTATATGCATAGAAGTCGTCAGTTATGTCTTCATGGTCACCAGTCCAAGTCCTAACCAGACCCAGCGTTGCTTAACTTTGAGTTTGTGTGGTTTTGCTCAAATATTTTAAACAATTAAATGTAGATTTTTTTCTCATGTCAGCTAACAAGACTTGCATTTGTCTATTTAGAAGACTGCGCCCTGTCTAAGATTTTTCTAAACGGATTCCATCCTAGGACAAGACAAGTTAAAAATGCGCCGAAGTTTCTCCGGCGCAATTGAGTTTTCTATACAGCCGCTACAGCGTATAATTAAGGCCACCGAAAACAGATCTATTTTTCGGTGGTCTCGGTATAATGCTGTATGAGCTGCGGCCCATGAAACTTTAACCACGACCTTGTGGTTGCCTGGCTTATACCGTTGCCAGATGCACGATTACGGCTAACTTTAACATTAAATAAAATAAAAACTACCGAGGCTAGAGGGCTGCAATTTGGTATGTTTGATGATTGGAGGGTGGATGATCAACATACCAATTTGCAGCCCTCTAGCCTCAGTAGTTTTTAAGATCTGAGGGTGGACAGAAAAAAACGGACAGAAAAAAAGTGCGGACGGACAGACAAAGCCGGCACAATAGTTTTCTTTTACATAAAACTAAAAATGAATAAAAGACAAAATGTTTATACAAATCACAGATCAAAATTCTACATAATATAGTTCTTCTTACTGCAACAAGGCATATCTTTTCTATAAATACCACTTTGGTCAATACCCAATGCCATTTGGGCATATTTTCTGTTATGCAATTCTCACTGAAGTCAACGGCATTATTGCCAGGGGCTGTCTTTCCGTCTAGACTTTAAATCAGTCTATAATTCTTCTTTTTCCCGTCAGGCAAACTTCTCAGGAATAAGGAAAGGTTATTCGCGTTTCTTTCCATTTACTTATTATAGTGGAACTGAAAGGGACGTGGATAATTTTTCCTTATTCCTGAGAAGCTTGCCTGCCGAGAAAAAGAAGTATAGACTGATTCAAAGTCTAGATAAAAGGATAGTCTCTGCAAATAATGTCAC
>NC_089791.1:28943387-28945887 GCF_040412425.1 Macrobrachium rosenbergii | reverse complement strand
CATACCAGGACACCGTGGGATAATCTTGATTATAAAAATAGTTTTCAATAAAACTTGAACGCTTGTACTAAATAGTTTTCCCCACAGCTCAAAGTCTTGTAGACTGTACCCAGTAAAGTTTTCCCTAAAGCTCGAATTCGTGTAGCCTGTACCGAGTAGTTTTTCCCATAGCTCAGATTCTTGTAGATTGTGCCAAATACAGTTTTCCCCATACATCAAATTCTTGTAGAAGAGAACAGAATATAGAATTTGGGCCAAAGGCCAAGCACTGGAGCCCATGAGGTCATTCAGCACTGAAACGGAAACCGACAGTAAAAAGTCTGAAAGGTGTAACAAGAGGAAAACCCCGCGGTTGCGCTATGACTCAATTGTTAGGAGAGGGTGGAAAGTAAGACGGAAGAAAGAGAATATGAACGGAGGTAGAGTAAAAGGAATGAAAGGGGTTGCAGCTATGGGTCGAAGGAATGCTGCAAAGAGCCTTAAGTAATGCCTACAGTGCACCGCATGAGGTGCACTGACGGCACCATCCCCCCCCCCTTCGGGGTCAAAATCTTGTAGATTTTACCAAATAATGGTTTCCCTAAAGCTCGAAGTCTTGTAGCCGGTATTCTATGATAAAGAATTGCCGTCTACTCTGTAACCTTTCTTTTTGAGAATTCCCGTCTACTCTGTAAGCTTTCTTTTCTGAGAATTGCCATCTACTCTGTAACCTTTCTTTTTCAGAATTCCGTCTACTCTGTAATCTTTTCTGAGAATTGCCGTCTACTCTGTAACCTTTCTTTTTGAGAATTCCCGTCTACTCTGTAAGCTTTCTTTTCTGAGAATTGCCGTCTACTCTGTAACCTTTCTTTTTCAGAATTCCGTCTACTCTGTAATCTTTTCTGAGAATTGCCGTCTACTCTGTAACCTTTCTTTTTGAGAAATCCCGTCTACTCTGTAAGCTTTCTTTTCTGAGAATTCCGTCTACTCTGTAACCTTTCTTTTTGAGAATTCCCGTCTACTCTGTAATCTTTCTTTTCTGAGAATTGCCATCTACTCTGTAAACTTTCTTTTCGAGAATTCCGTCTACTCTGTAACCTTTCTTTTCAAGAATTCTGTCTACTCTGTACCTTTCTTTCTGAGAATTCCCATCTACTCTGTAAACTTTCTTTTCGAGAATTCCGTCCACTCAATAAAATCTTGTAGATTTTACCAAATAAAGTTTTCCCTAAAGCTCGAAGTCTTGTAGCCGGTATTCTACGATAAAGACGAACGTAGAGCGTATACTCAATCGGGGAGCAAGGTCGGATTACCGTCATCCCTGACGAAGGTCGCGCAGATTATAGGTTCTAGGCCAAAGACTTCCGCTTGCTTCCCCTCACAGGTGTCTCTCGGGAGCTCAGCCTTGCCATAAGTGAGTGAGTGAGTGACCTTGCCCCGCAGCCCCTCCCCGTTGCGACGCCTATACTTCTTCTACTGCCGCTCCCCCCGGCGGCGTTGCTCTAATCTAATCACGAGGGAATGATACGCAGCGTGAAGGTTGAATGGCTGCTACACTAAGCGTTCGTATCTGCGACGTGATGTACGTTCATAGTTTTCGTATCACTAAACTTTTTCTCTTGGTTATATTTTTTTTTTCAAAGGTTGTAATACGCATTTCATACTGGAATGTGTTGTTTTAATTTTGTCCAGTTTTCTTTTATTGGCATATCTTGTTTAAGGATTGTAATACCGTATTTCATAAAGTATTTTTTTAATGTTTTCATTTGTTTTCTTTCGGTCATATTTTTTTTTCAGAGGTTGTAATACCGTATTTCATATTGGAACTCATTGTTTTAGTTTTCTTCAGGTGATTTTATTATCAAATCCCTTTTTAAGGGTTGTAATTAATGCTGTACTCTATATAGGAACGTATTGTTTTTAGTTTTTTTGGTTATTTTTCTTTGGTCATATTTTTTTAGGGGTCGTAATAATGTACTTCATATAATATTTGCGTCTAATGCAATGGTTACACTACTGTACTTCATAAAAGCTCTTCATACAGTGACGAATTATTTCAACTTTTTTTTTATTCCCATGAAATCATTGTTATATAATATTAAACAAACCGTAGGAACTAAATACAACCTTGAAAATTAAATAAAAAATAAAATAAAACTCCGAAAATAACACTGCTATTGGCAAGCGTTAAGACGAAAAAGAATTTACTCTCTCTCTCTCTCCCCCCACGAGCATCAGTTTTACGAACCCAACTACTAGTGACTAAGCTAAATTAAATTTTATCACCATCCTCACAGGTGAAACTCTCTCTCTGTCTCTGTCTCTCCTCTCTCTCTCTGTGAGCATCACTAGAAATCCAACTACTAGTGACTAAACTACATTAAATTTTATCACCATCCTCTTAGGAGGAACTCCTCTCTCTCTCTCTCTCTCTCTCTCTCTCTCTCTCTCTCTCTCTCTCTCTCTCTCTCTCTCTCTCTCTCAGCATCAGTTTTAGGAGCCAAACTACTAGTGACAAAGC
>NC_089791.1:28920887-28933387 GCF_040412425.1 Macrobrachium rosenbergii | reverse complement strand
AATGTATCCAGCATCTGCATAAGATCATTTCTCAACTATTGGACCAGGCAGCCAGCCAAAGCAGAACAGGAAAACTTTGGGTGCAATATATTCGGCAAGTGGCTCTTCTGCAGCATTTTATCAGAGCAGAAAGGACAGGAAACTGGAAAATGCATCTCGATTGTGTGAGGGAAATGATTCCCCACTTCCATGCAGCAGGGCATCTTAATTATGCCAAATCTGCTCGGTTGTACTTGCAACAAATGGAAAGACTAGACGAAAACCATACCAGATGAAGAATACCGACTATTTACGGAGAAAGGTTACTTCACTATACGTCGTTGTGATTCTTTTGGGGCGGCAACTTCTCTGATCAAACAATTGAGCAGTCCTTAATGAAATCACTGAAATGCTCTGGAGGAATGACTCACGGCCGAGGCATCACAGACAGTACTTTGACAAAGTGGGTGCATGCACTTCCTCTCTGTGCTCCTATATGTGATGCACTGGAACAGTTCACAGGTATTCATACTGGTACATCAGAACAACATAAAGACCTTCGCCAAAGTAGTATCACAAGAGATAACAAGGATCTCCATATCTTTATAGGATGGCTGCAAGCTCATCCACCTTTTGCTGGATACAATCCAGATCGTTTAGTGTCTGTGGCCACAGGAATTGTCGCTGATACATCTGTGAATTGTGATAGTGCTGTAGATGTTGGTTGTAAGGCAGCATCTGAAATGTCAGGGAAGAAGTTTACAAATATCATTCTACACCGCAATGACAAGGTGACTCAATTGGTGCAAAGGATAGGACAGTTAAAATCAGGGGACAGCAGGTTGATGTTAATCCAACTCAATTATTTAATCGGATAACATGCATCCTGAATAACAGCTCAGAAATGGAAACTTTCTTATCCTATGAACTTGCTCCTCAACCACCTTCCCTCTTAAAGATGGTATAATGCGCAAGCCAGCTAAGAAGGCCCTGGGTGATGTCCTAAAATCATTTAGTGAGAATGCTAATTTGCCAGAGAATGGACTCTTTGTCTTGGATGGTGGTCATCTGCTTCAGTCAGTTGTTTGGCCACAACCATCTACATATGCAAGTGTCTGCCAGACTTACATCTCTTATGTCCTCAGACATTATGGAGCTCAATCTACAGTGGTTTTGATGGATATGGCAATGTGACCTCCACAAAGGTTGCTGAACAGACACGGAGAGCCCAAAGTGCATTTCTAGTGATATAATTTTGAGAAACTATGCCCACAACCACCAGTCAAACTGCATTCCTGGCCAATAACAACAACAAAAAAGGCTCATTCAAATGCTTAGTGAAAAGATGCTAGCAGCCGGTGTACTAGTAAAACAAGCAGATGCTGATGCAGACAGGTTAATTGTTACAACAGCCCTAGCTGTAGCAGACACTGAACTGACTTCAGTTACCGTTGTTGGTACAGATACTGATTTGCTTGTCATGTTAGTTGCTCAAGCAAGCAGTTCTGCAGATATGTACATGTTATGTCGCAGCAATCCTATAACTGTTTTCAGCATACGGGAAATTCAGCATGCCATAGGAGGAACCAAAAATTATTTAATGCCTCTGCATGCAGTGACAGGTTGTGATACGGTGTCAGCAATTTATCGTCAGGAAAGTCAAAAGCTTTCAAGATGGTACAAAAGAAAAATGAACACGGCTCTCTCGTTACATTTATGAAGAGTGGATGCACTCATGATGAAGTGAAGCAAGCTGGTGAAGACTTTATTCTGCAACTCTATGGTGCCAGTAATTATAGTTCTCTCAACGAGTACCGTCATGTATCTTACAAGAGAGCTATTGCTCGAAGTTCCTTAAGTTCAGAGTTCAACTTGGCCAGTTTACCACCAACAAGTGCTGCAGCAAAGCAACACTCCTATCGCACATATCTTGCAGTACAGGAGTGGATGGGCAACAGTCTAAATCCAACAGAATGGGGATGGAGATTTCAAGATGGAACACTTGTTCCACTAGAAATGGACATTCCAGTTGCCCCTGAAAACCTTCTTACAATGGTTTCTTGTGGATGTAAGCCAGGGGATGCAGTAACATGATATGCAGCTGCAAGAAGCTAGCCTATTTTGCACAGCAATGTGCAGCAAGTGCAACGGCCATTCATGCAATAACACTGCTCCACCTCTTAATATCAGTGATGAAGAGGAAGAGAAGGCACCAACTCTTGATGAAACATCACTAGAATATTAAAAATATTGTATAATTGTTAACTTTATTATTATGGGATCAGAGTTTGTCAGCTTATATAATAAGCAGAATTATGCATATTATATAAATTGACAAACTTTGAACCCCATTATAATCAAATTAATTGTCTTCTTCAACCCCAAAATGTTTGGTCAGTTTTGTTAAAATTCTGGATAATATGATATGAAAACTTGTGCCTATCTTTTGGTGCCACTTTGGACACCATCTTGCTTTTAGTTGTGTGAAATTTTCTGATCTTCTAGAAATATAATTTTATTTGATTGCTGCAGTAAACACGTTTAGATACCAAAAAAAATATATATATATTTTTTTTTTTGTACCTCGTCATGAAGCAAAGATATGCTTAAATTGAAAAAAAAATCATCAATTTTGGCCGCCATCTTGCTTTATATTAATTATAAGTTGTTGATCTTGTAGTTATATATTGTTTTAGATTCCTTCTACTTAAAAATATAGCAATAGACACCAAATTTTTGTTTGTATGTTGCCTACAAGCTAAGTTATGCTAAAAAATTGGAAAATGACGGCCATTTTGGACGCCATCTTGAATTTCTAAGGTTGCACAAGGGGGATTCCTGGGGACTTTTAGTATGTGATTCTACACATAATTCTGCACCTATGCTGCAAAAATCAGCTTGTTACCAGCGATGTCCAGGTTAAAGCTAATACTCCTAGCCTACTAATATTAGCTACGCAACCACCTCACATCAGGGGCACGCATCTCCAGTTCTAACAGCCAACCCCAAGCTTAGTAAACCAATACAATGATTCCATGGTTTAAAACTTTCAAAATAAACCTGTCAACACCTGTAGTCAATTAAAAACTACTGTTACCATGAAAAGTTTCTGCAACTTTTGTAAGAAATGGCAACTGGCTGCTCCACGGAATCTAATTCACCTAGATTTGATCAAGCTTTACATTGGTATAATGTTATGAAAATTAACCTTTACATTAGAAAGGTAACCTCAAAATGAGGGCAGTTTCCACATCATGTTAAATAACAGAGAAAGCCAATGTTCAGAAATTCATATTTGACAATCAGAATCCCAGCATGCCTTTTGGTAAGGCATTGAGTGACATTTTAACCTCCTTTCCTATATATCCAATGACACATTATTACACATTACACTTGTAAGGAAGCTTAGATTTTGTCATTTTTGGGCCAAATATTTTTATAAAAAATTCATCCTCATTTACAAACACGTTTTTGTTTCATTACAGTCTCTGTTATGAACTTGCAAGATTGTTCACACAGACTTCTAAAATGCCCACCGTGGTATTTATCCCTATGATCTGTTACAATAAGTGTAGTCTTGCTCCTATAACCACTATTTCGTCATTTTAGGACTAAATAAAAGTTAGCCTTCATGTTTACTCGTGCAATTTTCCGTCTTCTGGGCAAAGCATTTCTTTCTCAAGACGAATACCAATACACATACGTGGATACTGCTACGAAAGGGTAAGAGGAAAAATTCTATTTAAGTCACCCATGACTTGAGAGAATTACCCGTTTTCTTTTACTTATTCTCTAGAAAACAGAACCAAAACAATTTTCAGGCAGACGACGATAATAATTTATCAACATGAGGTGGAAACCACAATGATATTTGTAGGAGAAAACAGATGATTCTGTGATCTCGTCAAGTAAAAATATGAAACGGTTATTTTTCGGAAGACTCAAGCCACCTTCCACATTATAATTTATATTTTTCTTGGGCAAAACACATCAAAACAAAAATTTCTTCTCAATACATAACCTTAGCAAATGCTTAATAACAGAGAAAATAATTAATCAAATTACGACTTATACGGTATGATAATACCGGGCCCCCAACGCCCTCCATAGCTAATAAGGCAAAATTGTAACCGGTAAACACCCCTAGGTTACATTAGATTGGTATTTTTTGGTTCTTTAAGTGCCCTGTCATTGCCTAGTCATTTTTGCATGAAAAACCATTTTTTTGGAGTCTTTCAAAATGGCTAGCTGGAGTATTCCGAAAAATTACCTAAGAAACAAAGAATAAAAAAAAACAATAGAAAATGCTACTTAAAAATAAAAAAAAACAATAAGCAGATGCTACATAAATAAATCCTGGGTCTAGTTTGTGTTCTTCCACCACAAATTAACGAGAACACGTAGAACTGAGCCCAAAATTTGATTTCCTGTCAGTGTTTATGTGTTTCTTACTATGGAGACTTTTGCTTCCGTTGTAAAAGCTTTAGTAACTCTATTCACATATCCTCCTCCATGAAACAAAAGCGATTTAATTATAGGGATAATTGAAAAATAACATTTTCCAAAATAAAGCCTCAAGCGTACTAGAGTTCTATTCCTCCAGTGTCTTGGCTAAGTGTGTACCTAGGTTACGTACAAGAATGCCGTCGTCTAGCATCCGACTTATTTTCCCCCAATCAGGAAAACGAGTGAACGAATACCAAGTTTTTCTAACCTCTAAATTATGAGTATGTAGTGGTTGGTCTTAAGGCCAGTAAACTGTACATGTGATAAGCTATAAAAATCTAGCAACCACATTAACTTGGAGTATATCAATACATGCGATTTCATTAAAGATTATTTTAAAACCGTTGTGTGGGTGCTGAAATTAATAAAGATTTAGGCTTTTCTCGACTTCCCAAATGTTAGGTCCTGAAGTAAAAATGCGGGTCCGGAATAAACTAAGATTAACTGAAATGCAATATATTTTGTGGTCGTTTACACAAAACACTGTACTTACGACAGTCTCCTTAATTCTCATGCGCCTTGTGTTACATAAAGAATATTACCGAGGTAAAAACAAGATTGTACTTACCTTACCTGGACGAAGAAATCCCACTTGCAGGAGGCTGACAGTAATGTATTGCCATCCTTCTCAATAGGACACCGAAGCCACTTCAATTCGAACTTAACAGAATATCGAATGTCTACCAGGAGAGGAATGGTCTTATTTTGAGATCATACCAAGTTACCACAGGATTTTCAGAGTGGATTACATCTCTTGGCAGCTGTAGAATGCTGAAGTTTCCTACGAGGAATTGATAAATAGTTTTGTAGCCTTTTTAAAAATTATTACGAAACTTGTATTCATAACACAGCAAAAGCCATCAAGAGCACTGAGGTCACAATTGTGAGGTCACAGGTTCCATTATAGCCTGTCTCAGACAGTTGACCCAACTCTATGGGGGCAGCTTAGTAAACTTATCACTGTACAGTATATGACAGGTCCCCAACACTATTCAGTGGTATGGAACCGATTATGACTTTCATTCTCCATTGAAATTGGATCTTGTGGTTGCAGTACAAAACAAATATTAACACTATGGATCATATCAATCACCAATAGCAATGGGCTTTGTAATTGTAACACAAGCCGAAAGTTATGTCCGGTCTAAATTATATTTAGAATAGACACCCATACCATTGGACAAATACCATTTTCTTAAAAGTTTTCATATTCGAACATTTTCTTTGGCTAGCGTTTTCAATGATATACTATTCTAGTTGTGCTTTGCTTTTTATGATCACTAGAGGTTGTGATTGTACCACGAGTCAATAATCACTTACACTAGATCTTGTTGGTCCTGAGCGAGATGGAAAATAGTCCTAAAAACAGCTATCACTCTATCAGTAAGTTTCAAGCGGCAAGGTACCCACTTCTCGAAAAAAGAATTTGACCAAAAGTTTCTTCACAAGCAGGCAAAAATTCTCTATTGCAAGCAGCCGAACATGAAAGGTAAGAAGAGCTTCTATTGTCTTCTTGCAGTTCAGTGGACTTTCACTGCAGACGCATAATTATGTTTTGTCTGTATCCTGAAAAGAAAGAAAATTTTTTTCTAAAATCATGCTAAACCACAATAAAAGATTATATATATATATATATATATATATATATATATATATATATATATATATATACATATAATATAAATAAATATATATATATATATATATATATATATATATATATATATATATATATATATATATATATATATATATATATACATACACGTGTGTCAAATTTAAAAAAACTGAACAACTGCCCTTGAACAATCAGCAGTCAGATGACTAAATAATTAACACGAAAATGAGAGAGGTGTGAGAGTCTGAGTATAATAAAGAAAACGAATATATAAACAAGCACCCTATGTTTTTAAAGAAAAACTTGAACTGAAAAACACAATAGGCTTTGCCTGATAAACAAATAAGGGCCAACAGCAAGACCTTCTCAAATAAATACAGAAGGTTATGGATAAGTAAACCAACTGTACTTATTATTCTGCAAAGGATTTATGGCATATTATAAAGATAAACCCAACTCATTTTCCAACCACGGGAGGTACCAAAGTATTTTACAATTACTGCATGCAAAAGATAATGAAATAAAAAAAAAAAGAGAAACACTCTTTTCACTTCTTGATTGAATGAACTCTTGCACTGATCTCAACGAAGGTAGACATACCACCTTTTCCGCATTGTTTACATATTCACGCTTTCTCTAATTATCTATGAATTTTCACCCCTAACTTTCAATCGCTTGCAAGCAGTAACTAGCAAATGAATCAGTAACTGATATATACTGCAAGCCTCATACGCTGGTGTTACGACACAAGGGCTATAACCTGAAAGTAAAGAACATATGGGGTACAGTGCACAAGAACAAACGAGAGAGAGAGAGAGAGAGAGAGAGAGAGAGAGAGAGAGAGAGAGAGAGAGAGAGAGAGAACTATATTTAGAACAGACACCCATTACATCGGACAACTACCATTTTCTTAAAATTTTTCCTATTCGACCATTTTCTTTGACTACCGTTTTTAATGTTATACTATTCTAGTTTTCTTTGGCTACCGTTTTCAATGTTATACTATTCTAGTTAGTTTTGCTTTGCTTTTCATGAAGTTTAAATTGTTCAAATGTTTTTTGCAATTTTATGTTTGAATTTCTAACCTATCTTTTGCTGTTATTATTCTTTTGTGTGTGCAACAGTTATTGATTACAAATTTTATATCGTAACTTTCTGAAATAAAGTCCAATATTACTTTCGTAAAATAGGTAACTGTGTCATCCTTAGTATGCTGTTCGCGTTTTCAAGAATATACAAGAGTATGAAATTCTCACCTTTCATAGTACAGGGTTTAGAAGAAAGTACAATGGATAAAACATAAGTATACGAATTCCCACTGATTTTTTTACAATAAAACTGTCATTTAAATATTAATTTTTAATTTACAAAGCTATACTTAAACATTCACCGGTTACATAAATATCGAAGGTGGAACTACCAACTCTATGTGTGTGTGTGTGTGCGTGTGTGTGTAAAAATATCACCCCCACAGCCTTTGTTTTTCGTTGAAGAGCATAAAGCCAAAACATTCAAGTTTATTATTATTATTATTATTATTATTATTATTATTATTATTATTATTATTATTATTATTATTATTATTATATAAGTGGTCTAATGGGACTACTGAGTTGTAAGTTACTTACAGACCTATAATAACCATTCTAGCAAAACCAATTGCCATAAGTAGCCACTTTCTCGGTTTTCATAACTTAACTCTACTGTTCCACTTCTCTGACCGTGATAACAACATAATCATTTCTGGACATTATTACCAACGGCAATAATAATAATAATAATAATAATAATAATAATAATAATAATAATAATAATAATAAAATAATAAAATAACTATTATTATTATTATTATTATTATTATTATTATTATTATTATTATTATTATTATTATTATTCAGAAGATGGACCTCTATGAGTATGGAACAAGCCCACGAAAGGGGCCATTGACTTGAAATCCCAGTTTCCAAAGAATATGGTGTTCATTCGAAAGAAGTAACAGAAGGTAATGGGAATAAAGCGGAGACCAATTATTAAATAAAAAACATTACAAATTAATAAGTAAATAGATAAAAATGTAAGTAAAATATCAAAACACAAGATGAACTATATAAACGTAGTAAAGCATTGCATCTTCGACTGGTAAGATTCAAGGTGTACTACTTTCCTTGTCTGTTGGTCAACAAAATTACGCAAAAAATCAAGCCTCGGTTTTTACGAATATCTGACCAAAGCTGGGCATTGCTAGGTACTGCCATTTTGATGGAGATGCCAAAGGATTTTCGGAAAGGTGGTGACATATACCGCACAGCCTTGGCTGAGGTTTGCGTTGTCCAAATGCTTTGTTTTCAATGATTTGTCAAGAGCCTTCAGTGGATCTTGAACTCTGCTATGCCAGTGTAACTAAAACCTGACTGATATTCGGCGGGTATCAGATGTTATGTCATTCAGAAGTGCTAATTCAAAAGCTAGATGGTGGAATCAACCTTCATTCAACGAAGAAATGCAACGAATCTCTCAAGAGGCGCCTGGAATTCAGATATTATAGGTGAAATCTTCCTCCAACCAGCGATTAAGAAGATTAAAGAGTAATTGTCAACTGCAGTGACTTAACGGCTGACCTATGGATCTTCTGGTATAAATGCCGCTTTTCTGTAACTTTTTCATCATTCACTATTTGCCTGAGGAGGGAGACAGTTTGGTCTCTGAAATATAGCCTTTATTTTCCACATTTTATGCGTTTCTATGGGCTCTTTATATATATATATATATATATATATATATATATATATATATATATATATATATATATATATATATATATATATATATATATATAAATATACAAAATATACAAAACATAGAAACATTATTTACATTCAGTTCTCTGCGATAGGGTTCTAAGAAATGACAAGAGTTTTCTTCTGACGAGCTGACAGTTTACAGACTCGTTCTCAAAAGTTGAATTTCCACTTAATATCCGCCTGTCTCATTCAGCTGGCATTAAATTCCTGAGTTAAATACATACTGGCGTTAACAGGACTAACCTTGGACACCCCTTACACGGCGCTTCCACTTCGTGATATATAATAACCAATGGAATACTGTTAACTGATTTTACTGCTGTGATGGATACCCTTGAGATAAAAAAATCGTTATCTCCATCAGTTTAATGTCTGTCATTATTGTCTTTTTATAATGTATATACTGATTCAACTGGCTATTTTTTTACCTGCGAATTGGACCTTTTAATAACTTCTATCACTGTACCAAATTTGTCATAACGTTAGCATATCAATGGGTAAAGTATAAAGTCGCATTTAAAATAATACTACAATGCACATCTTTTCCCACAGAAATAAAAAAATTAAATAAACAAAATTTATAAATAAAAGCCGGATCAATCTAAGGAATTTTCCAACTGTCAATCAGGGTGTGTAATAGGTGTTAATAAAGACGTCCGATTTCAGTAATTTAAAGTATCTGAATCTTGACAATAATCAACATGTCACTGATGAAATGACCAGCTCCCAAAACGATTTTCATCCTCAAGCATTACCTACAATTTAAGGATACTTTGTGTTTTTAATTTAAATTACCCGTTTAAACGTAAAATCACACACAGGCACGCATTTGTATCTATCTATACACTATCACACACACACACACACACATAACATATGAATAATATATATATATATATATATATATATATATATATATATATATATATATATATATATATATATATATATATATATATATATATATATATATATGCATATACATATAATATATTATACACATAATTTATATATATACTATATAATATATATATATATATATATATATATATATATATATATATATATTATATATATATATATAAATTATATATATATATGTGTGTGTGTAGTGTGTGTGTGCCAAAGCACATTCCAGAACTAGAACAATTCAATCGATTCTCCTTTCTCGTCTCAATTTATAAGACTCAAGACAGGTCTGCCTCATTCCCTTTCCCCCAAACTCATGGAGGAATTCAGAAACACGCCGAAGGTATAAAAAAAAAAGACCAAACAAAGGCCAAGTAAAGGCCATAAATTACAAGTAACTAAAACTGACGGAGAGAGAGAGAGAGAGAGAGAGAGAGAGAGAGAGAGAGAGAGAGAGAATATCTACCTCGATTGATCCGATCCCGAAAGGCCACACCATCCATCGCCTAAGGGGAGAGATTTTGGGGAGGGGGTTGAAGGGGGTAGGGGGTTTGTGAGATTCTCCCTCCCCCCAAAAAAGAGGGGGATTTTTTTACACCTTTCAATTATCTCCGAATGGAACTTTTGGGCGTTGATCATTCCCCAGATGTGATCAAAAACCCATTAGGCGTTTTCATTCGGAGCACTTTTTGATCCACTCTCGAAACTTTCGTCGTTCGAGCCCTTTCATTGTCTATTTCCATGAATATTTTACTCCTTGGGAGGAGGGGAGGGGAGGGGGAAGGGGAACGGAGGGGGAAGGGGGAGGGGAGGGGGAGGGAAAGGGGGAGGGGAAGAAGGGAGAGGTGTAGGTCTCCATAGTGACTACGAAAAAACTAGTGGGGAGGGGGGAGGGGAGGGGGAGGAGGTGGGGAGGGAGGAAGGAGGGGTATAGGTCTTCACAGTGACTACGGTTAAAAAAAAACCTAAGGGGGAGGGGAAGGGAAAAAAATTTCCATCCGTGTGATTGGATTGCAGGTGAACGGTGATCCCTAGGGTGTGTGCGTGTGTGTGTGTGTGTGTGTGTTTGTGTGTGTTTGTTGAACTTGTTTGTTTATTCTATGCACGATTGGGAAAACGTACTTAGGCACAATGCAACGAGGTCATTCAGGCCACATCACTGTGATGTGTGAGATCAGTCTGACATCTTTCCCTTGGAGGATAAGACTGATGAAACATCTCAGGCTGATCAATTGTGTTCACAAGAGCCATTTTTATTAAATAATAAGTTCTCCAGTCGCAGAACAGGAAACACTTCAGATCAAATTAAAAATAATTTCATAAAGACAGCTGCTCTCCAATAATCAATCACCAAAGCGATGCTGAAATGAATAACGGAATGGAATGGAGTATGGCGTTTAGGCAAAGGTCAAGCACTGGGACCTATGAGGTCATTCGGCGCTGGAAAGGAAATTGAGAGTAGGAGGTTTGAAAGGTGTAACAGGAGGAAAACCTCAAAGCAGTTGCACTATGCAATAATTGTTAGGAGAGGGTGGATAGCATGATGGAAGAAAGGTTAATATGAATGGAGGTACAGTAAAAGGAATGAAAGTGGTTGCAGCTAGGGGCCGAAGGGACGCTGCAAAGAACCTTTAGTAATGCCTACAGTGCACCTCATGAGATGCACTGACGGCACTAACCCCCCTACCGGAATGAATAACGGAAGTGAAAGAACGAATCATTTGGCCGAGAGCTATAACCCTTCACAATCATTTTCAGGTTAAGCCACTGAGAGAAGGTGGCGGTCACTGGAACGTGGACTGATTGACTGATCACGAGAGAGTAATAAGCAACCTGGCGTCACAAGGCCGCTGGAACAACTGACGAGTGAAAAAAAAAATCACGATGGAACCTTTAAAACAAGCATGCACGGTTACGCCCCACGAATAACTCACACACCTATGCCAGATTTTTTTTTTTTTTTTTTAGCTCAGTCGGGGAAGCTTGCACGTGAAGTCTGCACAATAATCAAATAACCTAATATAATAACCTTGGGCCGTTAACGGTGCGATAAACTGAACGATCGGCTGCTGTACCTAAAGGTATGAAAATATACCGTGCGAATGACAAATGAAAATATGTGCCATTAGGGAATCGTGACATATGAATAATTTGACAAACACCCACCCAACTCCCACCCCCGCGTTGCCAGTGGTCTGAAAATACCGTGTCGCTCGTACGTGGGATTATAAAAATATACGTTGAGGAGAATTTAATTTTTTGGGGGGCTATTTCCTACTGCTGTCGTCGTTGACAGGTTGGACAACCTTATGACATTGATTATTGCTTATCATTTCTATTGCTTATCATTTCAAGGAAAAAAATTATTAAAATTATTATAAAGATTGGGTGTTGTTACTAGCAGGATTTAACCCTCAAGGAAATAACAGACCAGATGTCAGGAGAGAAAAAGCGACTCAAAAATGGAATTAACAAGCAGGGAGAAATTCTAGATTACAGATGTTTTGGAAAACAGCAGTCACGGAGCTAATTAAGCAATCAAAGGACAATGGGACAAGGTGGCCTGACAGGTGTTCCGTGGGCGGTCGTAATGGGGTGACAACCGCATTCAAAATGCGAATTCGAGAAGATAAAAGGGCATTGTGGTTATTACAACTACACAGACACACACACACACTTATACACCT
>NC_089791.1:28910887-28918387 GCF_040412425.1 Macrobrachium rosenbergii | reverse complement strand
GTACAGAAAACTCGATTGCGCCTTGGGTCGGTTCGTTACAAACTTTATGTACCGAGTTCTGACGCGAGGAAGCGGTCTTTCCGCAGTTTAATTACCTATACATGAATAGATTTTTCAAAAAACTGGTTTCATACACTATTTTTGAGGAATTGTTGCCTTATTTAGTGTTCTGCCGACTTATATTTTAAATTTTTAAATTGCTAAAGAGTACAAAATATTTTTGTAGCAAAACATCTTCTCCCAAACTGAGCAGCGATTTAAAACAATATTCAGATACTTCTTAGCGATTATATGTTTCTCTCATTTTAAATTTACCTGCGTCATTTTGTACCTATATTTACTATTATCAAAACCTCACAAGTACTTAGGTTTCCAAATTTTTAATAATAATAATAATAATACCAACAACAACGCATCGACGACACAACCTTACTAGCAATAACAAGAGCATTACCAACAACGATAATAATAATAATAATAATAATAATAATAATAATAATAATAATAATAATAATAATAATAATAATAATAATACAGCTGTTTCCACGAATATAATTTCTAAAGTATCTTCTCTGTGCGTCTTTAATTAGACAAGAAGATTCTCTTCCCTATAATAATAATAATAATAATAATAATAATAATAATAATAATAATAATAATAATAATAATAATAATAATAATAAACTTTCGCACGCGCCTATCTAATTATTCAACCCAGTTATCAACTCAAGTCGGGCGGACAGAAAATACCTGTGTTTTCAAGAATGGTGAGAGAGAGAGAGAGAGAGAGAGAGAGAGAGAGGCATTCAAAGATGCACGGAATGGCCGATTTAAAAAGAGTCAATGAACCGTGTTAATTTAATGAAGGACCCGTTTTGTCTTCCCATAGAAAAATGCTCTCGGGGCAAATGAAAGAGTGGAACCGCACGACTGTTTTGGTAATTCCATGCAAAAAAAATCTCACGCCGGTCGTAATGAGTGGCATTATAATCACAGGGTGGTCTTTTTTCTGAGTGCAGGTAGTCTTTTTTTTTTCTGAGAGCATTTGGTCTTTTTTCTGTGCAGGTAGTCCTTTTTTTTGAGTGAAGGTAGGATATTTTTTTCTGAGTAGGTGGTCTTTTTTCTGGGTGAAGGTAGTCTATTTTTTTTTCTGAGTGCAGGTAGTCTTTTTTTCTGTGCAGGTAGTACTTTTTTCTGTACAGGTGGTCCTTTTTTGAGTGAAGGTAGTCTGTCTTTTTGTGCAGGTAGTCTTTTTCTGTGTAGGTAGTCCTTTTTTTGAGTGAAGGTAGTCTGTTGTTTCTTATTGTAAGTAGTATTTTTCCTGTGCAAGTAGTCTTTTTTTTTGAGTGAAGGTAGACTATTTTTTCTGAGTGCTGGTAGTCTTTTTTCTGTGCAGGTAGTCCTTTTTTGTGAGTGCAGGTAGTCTTTTTTAAGAGTGCAGGTAGTCATTTTTTCTGGGTGCAGGTAGTCTTTTTTCTGTGCAGGGAGTCCTTTTTTCTGAGTGGAGGTAGTCTTTTGCAGGTAGTCTTTTTTCTGTGCAGGGAGTCCTTTTTTCTGAGTGCAGGTAGTCTTTTTTAAGAGTGCAGGTAGTCCTTTTATCTGAGTGCAGGCAGTCTTTTTCTAAGTGCAGATAGTTTTTTTTCTGAGTGTACGTCATCTTTTTTCCTGAGTGCATTTAGTCTTTTATCTGGTTGCAGGTGGTCCTTTTTTGAGTGCAGGTAGTCCTTTTTCTGAGTGCAGGTAGTCCTTTTTTCTGAGTGCAGGTAGTCTATTTTTATGAGAGCACTTAGCCTTTTTTCTGAGTGCAGGTAGGCCTTTTATTCAGTGCAGGGTGTCTTTTTTCTAGGTGCAGAGTGTCTTTTTTCTGAGTGAAGGTAGTCTTTTTTTCTAGTTGCAAGTATTCCTTATTTTTTGAGCGCAGGGTCTTTTTTTCCTGAGCGCAGGTGGTTTTTTTTTTTTTTTGAGCGCAGTGGACAATGATGCGATGCGGCCAAACTTCCGCCCTTTTCAAGCCCAGGCACAAAGACAAAAAAAAAAAAAAAAGGGAAGAAGTTACCTAACTTAACCTAACCTTTAACGTGACCAACTTAACATAACCCTGAGCCTTCCGAATAAAGTTAGGTTATAATCAGGAAAAAATAGATGCAGGAGAAGAACTCCAAAGCCTGGCCGTTAAAGGAAAGAAACGATGATAGAACTGTGTAGCCTGTGAAGACAATGGATATGCATATGCATATGTATGTATATGTTTATATAATATATATATATATATATATATATATATATGTATAAATTATATATATGTATATATATACATTTATAAAATTACCTACATACAAACACAAACACACACACATATATATAGATAAAGAGATAGATAGATAGACAGATAGATAGATAGATAGACAGATAAATAAACAGATAGATAGATATATTATAAACATAATGCACAAGCAAATGCACATTAACATCATAATTCCAAAACGTACAGGCTCAACTAACAAGCACATGTATAAACGCACACACACACACACACACATGAACGCCAACAACCTACGCACGTACATACGCACATAACTGTCTATCTCACAAACGCACTCGCGTACCTGCGAAAGCATCCACTCACATACCTACAGCAATCACCCGCATAGCCGACAGTGACATTGGAAACCGTATTTTTCACTCATGCTTGCTGCATCATGCACGAACCCGAAAGCACGGAAGCGTGAAAGGAATGTAGATTTGGGAGTCGGTTATCTCGCGATTCCGCTTTCTTACTTTCTATGCTGTCCATTCGCCAAAGCATGTCTGGATGGACACACAAGGAAGGAAGGAAGGAGGGGAGAGAGAGAGAGAGAGAGAGAGAGAGAGAGAGAGAGAGAGAGAGAGAGAGAGAGAGAGAGATTTAACTGAATTGCTTCACAGAACGAAAGACTCTAATTTCTATCAATCAAAATACTATATATATATATATATATATATATATATATATATATATATATATATATATATATATATATATATATATATAGATATATAGATATAGATAGAGATATATATATATATATATATAGAGAGAGAGATATATATATAAATATTATATATATATATAATATATATACTATATAATTTCTAATTCAGATCCTAAAGAGAAAATTGGAGCGAAAAAATTTCTGGCAAATAAAACTCTTGAAATGTGACCGGATCATTTCTATTTTTAGAGTGAGATAGCTATATTTCTATATCCTCCATGGATAATATATATTTTATTCAGCATAGTTCGAAACTGAAATGTCTGAGAATGAATAAATCATTGTATTTGTAAAAAGAGAATGTTTGTTTAGACAGAAATTAGAGTCTCTCATTCTGTGAAACAGTTTAGTATCTCTCTCTCTCTCTCTCTCTCTCTCTCTCTCTCTCTCTCTCTCTCTCTCTCTCTCTCTTTAAGGATCTGATAGAAATTAGAGTCTGCTTCATAGAATTTAAGTGAGACTCTAATTACAGTATATCATATCTTAATATAAAACAGAAATTATCCAAGAAAACGAACAATATATATATATATATATAATTAGTTTTTATCTAAATCTTAACTCTAAATCTAAACAAACATTCTCTTTCTACAAATACAATGTTTTATTAGAAAGCCTTTTCAGACATTTCAATTTCCGAACTATGCTGAATAAAATGTCTGAAGTAATATCCATGGAGGATAATAGAAATCCCAGCTGTCTCATTCTTAAAAACCTGGAAATGATTATCAAACACATTATCATGGATGAAAACCGCGTGACTAATCCGGTCACATTTCAAGAGTTCTCTTTGCCAGAAATTTCGGAAAATCGCTCCAATAAAATGTCCTCTCCCTTTAGGACTGCATGAATTAGTTGTCTTATTAACAAATAATTTGGCATTTCACACACACATCCATTCATCCATACGGATCACCAGTAGTACTGATGGGAAATGTTCCACTATTCTTGACTTCTTACTGCATAACATCATTCCTTCCTTTACGGCTAATTTTCCTTGGAAATTCTCAGAATACTGGTCAGTGACTTGACTGACAATAACAGAGGTAAAATGTTCACATAAGTATTGTGTGGATTGGGAGAAAAGCGATTAATCGTCGGCTATCAGGTCGTTATGATGGAACAGTGTCAAGATGCCATGATGTATAGAAATGCTACTTTCTCATTGTAATAAAAAAGTACGGGTATATAATAAAATTGGAGATGTTATTATAAATTATATCATAGGTGTAATTCGAATATCTTATATACGATATAATTTGATAGACAGAAAATCAAATTTCGACTAGCAACGCCTAATAACCAAAGGATAAAGGAACGGACAGACTGATAGATTCAATTTTAAATTACCCGGCGTCACAACAACGGAGGTCACTGGCACAGTCGCCTATGGTTAAGGAACCGACTGACTGACAGATTCAACTGTAAATTACAAGGCGTCACAACAACAGAGGTCATCGACGCAGTCGGTTATGCGGTGATGGGAAAAAACAAAACCGGTAATCACCTATGTGAACCAAAGTTACCGACCACATAAAAAAATTTCCCTATACCTTTTTTCAAAGCAGGGCCTGACGAATTCTTTGACTTTGACGAAAAGGGTTCGCATTCGTGCCACGAACGAACCAACGAACGTCCGTGAAAAGAAACGAAACCGTCGATGGCAAGTGGGGTAAAAATAAAAAATAAAATATATCCTTAAAATATGTTATTACACACATGACCGGGAGTAGTGGTTTCGCTTGTTACTTCCAAATTAGGACGGCGAGATACCTGTAATTTTTTAGTACGTAATCCTATTAATGATTATGATAAAAATAATTCCTCTAAGATGATAATATTTACATCAGAGTTACACAGACACATACACACACACATATATATATACACATACATACATACATACTGTATATATATATGAACTTTTTTATATGAACGATTATATTAATATTAATGTCCCTAAAATAATGCGGTTTACATGCATATCACATAATATATATATATATATATATATATATATATATATATATATATATATATATATATATATATATATATATATATATATATATATATATATATATATATATATGAGGTTGTTACTAAATTAACTTCTCTACCATGCAATCGAGAGAGAGAGAGAGAGAGAGAGAGAGAGAGAGAGAGAGAGAGAGAGAGAGAGAGAGAGAGAGACAAAATAAAAGTAAACAAAATTTGTCATCCCGTATAAAGCAGACACACCTTACAAAAAAAGTAAAAAAAGTAAAAAAAAAAAAAAAAAAAAAAAAAAAGCGCAAGAGTAAGAGTAAGAGTAGGCTCCCATGGGCTGGAGCATAAATCTCCGCGCCATTGGCACATCATCCCAAATGACGGTAATCATAGCTACGTCGTTTTACGCGCATGCGCACACACACACACACACACACGCACACACACACACACACGGGCGGCGTTACCTCACCGATAACCCGTAACGAGGCCAAGATCACGTCGTCGCCTCTATACTATGTACCTGGTGCTGCCTCTTTCTGACCGAGGCTCACAACCTATAGACGTGATGGCTGTCATGTCTTTCCTCTGGAGCCACCCTGTGTGTGTGCGTGCGTGTGTGTGTGTTGTGTATACGTGTGTATATTGTGTATATATACATGTATTATGTATATATATTGTGTATATATATATGTATTATGTATATATATGTGTGTGTGCACAAATGTATGGTCAGAAAGTTTTAAGTAGAGACAGATATGTATGTATGTATGTATGTATGTATATATATATATATATATATATATATATATATATATATTTATATATATATATATATAAATTTATCTTTAAATACATACATACATGTATATATAAACTTATATATTATATATATACATAAATACATAATATAACTACATATATACATACATGTATATATACATACACACATAGGCTATATACAGTATATATTTACTCTTCTCGGCTTGCAATAAAACATTCAAAAGAACCCTGAACGGAATTCTGGGAGAGAAAGAAGCGACACGATTGCATGACGATAAAACCAATTGAATCAACTGTACAGCGTCGCAGCCGGAGTGGAATAGAGGAAGGGGCTGGCAACCCCATCCCAAAATATTAGTTGGTAATAGGAACTGCTACGCCGCCGTCTGGAGTCACGCCCTGAATGGTCGAGTGCTTTAGAGAGAGAGGGAGAGAGAGAGAGAGAGAGAGAGAGAGAGAGAGAGAGAGAGAGAGAGAGAGATATTCAATTCTATATCATTGTGAGAAAGGAAGGAATGCGTTTAAATGGCTATTAAATTCCAAGTGGCCATGGGCCTCAATGACATACTTAAACACTTCAAGATATTGTCACTGCATGGTGATAAAGATAGTGTGATGTTTACGCCGGTTATCACAGAATATATACGGTAATAATAATAATAATAATAATAATAATAATAATAATAATAATAATAATAATAATAATAATAATAATAATAATAATGGTTAACTACCGTAGAATGCAGGAGCCCTGTGCAACAGAATTTCTCGTCATCACAGATTCATCAGATGGCGTTTGAGCTAAAACTGCGAGAAGCGTTGTTCAAGAGAGAGAGAGAGAGAGAGAGAGAGAGAGAGAGAGAGAGAGAGAGAGAGAGAGAGAGAGAGAGAAGAATTAAAGCGAAAAACGCAGTAAAAGTACCAGCATGAAATCTATTTTCGAAAATAAAATGTCAAATCCATTAGCAACTAGAGTAGCAAATTATTCACGTGCTTATGGATATGTTTAAGGTAAACTAATGTTTAATTCAGTGCACACATACATACATACATACATACATACATACATATATATATATATATATATATATATATATATATATATATATATATATATATATATATATATATATATATATATAATTACATGAAAGGTATGCAAAGCCATGGTGATAATTTCTATATTTTTCAGGAATTAATTAAATAAACAATCTAAAGTAAACCGGCTATTTATCAGAACTAAAGTGGACACAATATATATATAAAAAAATTAAAAGTAAGCTCTCCGAAACAAAACCCTGATCTAATAAAAGAATATGATCATAATAAAAAAAAAAGAAATTAGAAACTCCAAAAACAAAATGATTTAGAAAACGCTCTAAGGAATCTTCCCCGTCGCATCAAGCTTATACCTCGTCCGGGAACAGTGAAACAACACGACATATATTTTTCAAGTAAACGAACGAGCACTAACGTAAGTCATTACCGTTTCTCGTTCTGCTGGAAAACCTTTGTTGAACGGGGCTTGACTATGATCCCGCCAAATGCAAGAGACTTCCTGAAGCTGTCATCATCGACATAATTGGCCACTGAAGCCGCATTATTCTCGATATTTCCAATGGATTGCCAAGCTAATCCGACTCCTCTCCGTGGCTTATTGATGACAGACGAGACAACTCGAGTTTTGAGTTTATAA
>NC_089791.1:28888387-28905887 GCF_040412425.1 Macrobrachium rosenbergii | reverse complement strand
CATCATTATCACCACCACCACCGTCATTATTATCATCATCACCACCACCATCATCATCATCATCATCATCACCACCATCATCATAATCATTACCCCCGCCATCATCACAAAGAGAGAGAGAGAGAGAGAGAGAGAGAGAGAGAGAGAGAGAGAGAGAGAGAACCTTGTTATCGCCGAACGCGGACCTGCCCTTACCGTGTGTGTGTGTGTTTTTTTTTAGGGTGGGGTTGGGGGTGGGGGCGGTTGAACATGACCGAGCGTCACTTCACGGGGAGGGATTTTTATGCATAGAATGGAAGTGAGATGGAAAGCGAGGCAAGGTCGACCTCCATTCTTATCTTCTTCCCTCTTTATTTTTTTCCCTTCGTTTTTCCAGAGTAATCTTTTTTCTCTACTTTTATTTAAGACTTCGTAATAATAATAATAAAAAAAAAACTTACTGACCTACGATCACCTGATATTTTTCTTTCTTCAGAATCTGTGCGTTCCAACTCCGACTTGATTTAATTAATTTTTTCGTCAATGAAATAGTTTTTTTTATCAATATTTTTGAAAATCTTTTTAAAAATCCTTGTTTTCGTCTTGAGCAAAATCATTGCAGAGATGATGACAAAACAAGGAAGACTTAAATACAAATTTTATATTCATTAAAACAAAAATGAAAACTTTCTTTTATCAAACTGTGTCTTGAGCAAAATCATTACCACGAAGATGATAAAACAATGAGGATAATTGAAATATGAAATAAACAGAAATATAAACTTGATATTCATTATTATTATTATTATTATTATTATTATTATTATTATTATTATTCAGTAGATGAAACCTATTCATATGGAACAAGCCCTCAGGGGCCATTGACTTGGAATTCAAGATTCCAAAGAATATTATGATGTTCATTAGGAAGAGGTAAGAGGAGGTAAAGGAAAATACAGAAAGAAAAGGTAGATAAAAAGCTGCAAGCAAGAAGCATTATCCAAATGCAAGGGCAGTAAGAACAATAATATAAAGTTTGTTTCTGAAGCTTATCTAAACCAGCCACCCAGGGAACGTTTTTCTCCTTAAATGACACTCGCAATCCTCTTTCTCCCGAAGAGGATTACGAGTATTTGTAAATCTTATTCTAATTTCAAAGCAAATTCATAAATTGTTTTCTCCTTGTAAAAACCAGAAGAATTTTTCGGACCTACAGTACAGGCATTAACCTCGGTAGCAAAGTCCCGAGATGTATGCCCGGTTTTTTTGCCATGCCCCTAGGTTAGGTCAGGTTAGGTTAAGGTTAGGTTTGGTTAGATTAATAATTTCGCGGTAACTCAGGTGTGAGAAACATAATGAGCTTATGTTCAAGAAAATTCTGTGGTTAGTTTTTAAGACATGGCGTTCCGCTTTTATCTGGGAAAGGTCCTGATACTTGGTTACACCTCGGAAAAATGCTTCACGGGATTTTTGGGAAATAAACACCATCAACAATTTTAATCATTTTTATGATCTTACAGATTGCTGAAGTATACGTTTTCCTTCGATATACGAGTAGCTATTAGGTGTTTTTAGGTGGTTAATAATAATAATAATAATAATAATAATAATAATAATAATAATAATAATAATAATAATAATAAACATGTCGACGGTACCTAAAATAGAACCTGAATCCAGACGAACGATTTCTGATTGGATATTTTAATAAAAGACTTCCCATATTCCGCACACTATCCTTTTCCAACATGAATATCGGCCAGTTGCTGACTAACATCGCTGAGCCTGAAAAGCGAATCATAAGGAAGATAGAAAAGACACTATATAAGATAAATTCGCATAATACAGACATCCTTTTTAATAAGACCTGTTTAAAAGAGGGTCTACTCTCTTCAAAATAATAATAATAATAAATAATAATAATAATAATAATAATAATAATAATAATAATAATAATAATAATATAATAATAATAATAAAAAAAACGGTATGCTTATTACAGCTCAGAGTCTTATGCACAGATACAATACAGTACGCAAAATTTGGATACGTGAGATGTGAAAAGTAATAATAATGGATCGTTATACCGAAAAATTCGTAATAATAATAATAATAATAATAATAATAATAATAATAATAATAATAATAATAATAATAATAATAAAATTATTCTTCAGCTAGGGAACATAATACAGGTACACAAATTAAACACATTTTGCTTAAAAGGAAGAGTGAACGGCAACTCTCAATAATAATAATAATAATAATAATAATAATAATAATAATAATAATAATAATAATAATTATTATTATTATTATTATTATTATTATTATTATTAAAAAGGGCCACTGACTGACATCCATTAGCTTCTCCAAAGCGTTTTGAAATTTTCCTGAATTTGTTTATACCGATATTATTATTATTATTATTATTATTATTATTATTATTATTTATTATTATTATTATTATTATTTAGGTAATTTTCAGTTCTGTGCTTGCACACGTACATGCATACAGCAATACATACAAGCATGGATACCTGTCTATGCGGGCGCAAAATCTCAATCTTTTATTTATCTATTTATTTTTTTCTTCTTCTTCTTCTTCTTTTCTCCTTAGCATGGCAACGAAGTGTTTTCAACTCCGGCTACCTTGGAAACTTTGGTCAGTTGGTCATCGTAATTTCCCTTCCCTTCCCTCCCTCCCTTTCCTTTTCTCCGTTCCACCTCCTTTCCTCTCGCCTCCCTATTTCCCCCATTCACCCATTGCGGAGTCACGGATATGACGACCAACTACCCATGATAAGGAGGGCTTCTGGCCCGGGGTCGCGTGGACGGCTCTTTAAGCAAGAGCTCGGCAGCATCGAGTGAATACGCAGGATAGTGTCGACTACAGGAGGATACGCTCGGGCAAGTGATGATGATGATGATGATGGTGGTGGTGATGGTGATTGGGGAGAGTGATCAGTTAGGAGAGAGAGAGAGAGAGAGAGAGAGAGAGAGAGAGAGAGAGAGAGAGAGAGAGAGATCGTGATAAAGGCTGGTCGTTGGATTTCCAATGACACGGTGGGTTCGGCTCGCTGACGAGGCTTGGGTCGACCCGATAAGCTGGATGTGTGATTTCCGGGGTGAGGGGGTGGTCTTGGTGGGGGGTTGCAGTGGGAGGAAGGGAGGGAGAAGAGGAGTGGGGGAAGGGGAGCTTGATATTGTTCTAAGCCTTTCAACGACACGCGAGCGGCGTGCGTTTGTTGCAGGTTTGTGTTGTGTCCTTGTTTGTTTCTTAGTTGTAGTTTTGACAGATTTTTTTCTCGAATTCTGTAATTTCATAGAAAAAAAAACAGACTTTCAGATCCAAGGAATGTATGATGACGTTTGCGGATGGAAGAACGATGAAGATAGAGATGGTGTAACCAACTAAGATAAAGAAGATAGGCTCTCCTCTTGAAAGGCAGAAAGTTCTTGCAACGAGAAGAAAACGGAAGCAAGGAGAAATTAAGAAAATTCCAAACCTGTCAGCATCAAAGAAAACGGATGACAGAGACAGGCCTAGAGGGACCACCTTTGCAAAAGGACATATCCTCTGGATTGGGGAACCTCTGGCCGGGAGTGACCTTGACATCTGAATAGTTCTGTCAGCAAACCACCTATAGATGAGGTTTGAACACTCAGTACAGTTCATGACAGTATTAGTCTGGTAATGCAGTATCACTCGTGTTGATGGTATACCCTTTTGGGAGAAAGTAATGTCATTATTATTATTATTATTATTATTATTATTATTATTATTATTATTAATGTTGTTGTTGTTATTTTTTTATTATTATTATTATTATTATTATTATTATTATTATTATTATTATTCAGAGTTGCCGATCATACTTCCTTTAGAGCAAACTGTACCTAAATTCTGTATCAGGATTAAGGGCTCTAGCTGAATAATAATAATAATAATAATAATATAATAATAATGAAAATAATAATAACAGCCGCTAAATACCATCGGTTTAGATGCAGTTACAATAATAATAATAATAATAATAATAATAATAATAATAATAGCAACCGCTCAATAACATCGGCTTCGATGTAGTTACAAAAATAGGGAGGCTAGGGAATACTACATAATTATCACTCCCACCCAATTCCCTTCCAACTAACTGCTACGACGATAACGAGTTCTCTCATTAATCAGTTTCCCGACATTAGGGAGGATCAGACACATTCTAAATGAGAGAGAGAGAGAGAGAGAGAGAGAGAGAGAAGAGAGAGAGAGAGAGAGAGAAATCGTTGATTACGTTTCCATCATCATCATGTAAGGAACTGGTATTTTCAGATTTCTCTCTCTCTCTCTCTCTCTCTCTCTCTCTCTCTCTCTCTCTCTCTCTCTCTATATATATATATATATATATATATATATATATATATATATATATACTGTATATATGTATTTATATACATGTATGTATGTATGTATGTATGTGTATGTCTGTATGTATACGCAAGATAAAACGAAACCACTGACAATCAAGCACACATACATGCTTGCAGTAATTAGCAAATTTCGTACACACAAGACATAAATAAATAAATATATATATATATATATATATATATATATATATATATATATATATACATACATACATATTACACTTACGAATGAGACAAGTTTGTCAAAAAAATCATCAAACGACCAATGAATTTTCTTAAAAGAAAAAAAAAAATCAACCACAAAGAAAAATAAAACGTTCACAATGCGAGGGAATATAATATACACACCGGGAGGTGTCCGCGTCGTAATGAATTACACGTACCACCCATCCCCCCACCCCCCCGAGGGGTGTAATTCAGAACATAACGATTGCTCCATCTGGTAGGACGAGAGTAATTCATGCAGTGTCTGGAGATTGGACTCTACACGGGACTGGACTGCAAGCAGTGGGACGTATCGGTTTTAATGACGTTACATAGCGTCGTCTCTACTACACCCAGATAGGTATCAGTCACAGGCGCGCGAAAGCAGGGCGGGACAAGGCGCTGATTGGGGGCAAGATGGGAATCGGAGGATATATATATAGTCGCGTGTTCTGTTCTCTCTCTCTCCATACTATATATCTATATATATATATCTCTATATATATATATATATATATATCTCTCTATATCTCTCTCTCTCTCTGGTTTTCTTACTCTTCTTTTCTTACATACTTTTCATATATATATATATATATATATATATATATATATATATATATATATATATATATATATGTCCCTTCTCTCCCCTCTCTCCCTCTCCCTCTCACTATGGTTTTCCATTACTTCTTCTTCTCTCTTCTTCTTCTTCTTCTTCTTCTTCTTCTTGATAGAGTTCTTCTCTGCTAGCCAGTTTTCTCTGCACCCTTCCTCCTGTCTAGTAGTCTCTCTCCTCTCTCTCTCTCTCTCTCTCTCTCTCTCTCTCATACACACACACACACACATACACGGACACGTACGTTACGCACAAACGCTAAAGCTTACACATTAATGAATATATTCAAAGAGATTTAAAGGGGAAAAGACATTAAATTTGAAATAAAAATTAATGTATTTATAAAAACCTCCACCTTTTGAATAAATTTGCTAAATTTAATCAAAATTTATCTCAGAGATAACGCATTTACCACTGTCTCCCTCCTGTCGATAAGTACAAAATAGAGATGATTTTATATGTGTATATATATAGATAATTTTTTAAATTTAATTATATATGTAAATATATATATATATAAATACATATATATTTTCACAATTCCTACGTCAGAAAACTAACAACATTTTGTTATCCATTGTGTAGCCTCCTAAAAGAAAATTGGTAGATAGAAATATATATATATATAAAAAATATATATGCAATTTTTTTATTTAATTACATATATATAAACATACATACATATATATTTTCTTATTCAATTCCTAAGTGAGAAAATAACAAGAACGTGTGTATTCATACAGTCCTCGGTTAAAACATCATTCCAATACTAAGACGGAGGAGGAGGAGGAGGAGGAGGAGGAGGAGGAGGAGGAGGAGGAGGGGAGGAGGAGGAGGAGGAGGAGGAGGAGAATAAGAAGCAGCAGCTTTGGAGCGAATTATCATTCATGTGGGAACAAAAGTACATTCTGATGTGATCTCCCATCAAAATAACCAATGACCAATCATAAATTTTTGCTGGGTAATGTATATGGTTGCTGATTACGACAAACAATAAAACGGAATTCTTTCACGCAACGTTACCATGAATAAGATGACAAAAACGCACTTGCATATAATATATCTAGCGACAAATTTCTATCAGTACACGAAATTTTCACCTAGTATTGCCCATGGATGTAGAATCCACATGAAACCAAAATGAAACGAGTAAATTCGTAGCAATCAAGTTTTCCGTACAGCCGCTACAGCGTATAATCAAGGCCACCGAAAATAGATCTATCTTTCGGTGGTCTAGATATAATGCTGTATGAGCCGCGGCCTACGAAACTTTAACCACTGCCGGGTGGTGGCCTGCCCTATGTCGTTGCCCGAAGCAAGATTAAGGCTAACTTTAACCATGTATAAAATCAAAACTACTCAGGCTAGAGGGCTGCAATTTGGTATGTTTGATGATTGGAGGGTGGATGATCAACATATCAATCTGCAGCCCTCTAGCCCCAGTAGTTTTTAAGACCTGAGGGCGAACAGAAAAGTGCGGACAGAAAAAAGTGTGGACGGACAGACAAAGCCGGCACAATAGTTTTCTTTTACAGAGAACTAAAATGGGAAACGGAAAAGAAATGGAAAAGGAAAATTCTTCAAAATGAGAAGAAGAAATGGAATAGGAAAATTTTTAAAAAAGACAAAATCGAAAGAACATGACTCACAACAAAAACAAACATCTTAACATGGAAGCCAAAATCTCCGAAGACGATAAGAAACATTTTCGTATCACTGTCTTACTTCTAAACATTTACTGTTCTTGCTGACTCCCAAGAGAGAGAGAGAGAGAGAGAGAGAGAGAGAGAGAGAGAGAGAGAGAGAGAGAGAGAGATTTTTCTTATCGGGCAAATTGCAGATGTGTAAAACAATCAAAGGAGCGATGCGGTACAGAACTGATGTCTCTCACTAAAGCTTGGGCGTCAAGATGATTACGTCCCTTTTCCCGTCGGAGGGACATCGAAGTGACTTCTCTGGGCGAGGGCCACTGGCAGAAACTTGGTCCCACTCGAGAGCTACAATGGGGTGGGGGAGAAGGGGAGGGGGTTGGTGAGGAGGATATCGGGAGAGGGAGGGGTGAGAGAGTGGGAAGGGCATCGGGAGGGGGTCTTGAGGGGAGGGGTTGGGGAGGATATCAGGAGAGGGAGGGGTGAGGAGGGGGAGAGGTATCGGGAGGGGGTCTTGAGGGGGAGGGAGAAGGGGTGGGGAGGGTATTAGGAGGGGGTGGGAGTGTGGGGAGGGTATTAAATACCCACTCTTTTCCTTTCGCCTTTTCTAGCCTGGGCAAGATAAAGACACTAGGTATGAAAATATTAAAAAATATTTTAAGACACTAGGTATTAAAATATTAACAAATATTTTAAGACACTAGGTATTAAAATATTAAAAAATATTTTAAGACACTAGGCATTAAAATATTATAAAATATTAACAAAGCT
Source organism: Macrobrachium rosenbergii (assembly GCF_040412425.1). Lineage (NCBI taxonomy): Eukaryota > Metazoa > Arthropoda > Malacostraca > Decapoda > Palaemonidae > Macrobrachium > Macrobrachium rosenbergii. The sequence continues at coordinate 28,898,237 of NC_089791.1, read as the reverse complement.
GAAACTCAATTAATTCTTGAATTACAGGCGATAAAAAACATAGAATAAACACGAAAATGTAGAAAAATAAAAATAATTTGTCATTAGATTAACAAAAAATGAAATGAGACAAAGAAAAGCTCAATTAATTGCAACTGAATTACAAAAAGGAAAAAAAACACAATGGAAATTTTGGAACCAGTCAGAATAAACACGAAAATGTATAAGTAAAGAAATATTTAATTCAAAAATCTTATTTGTCATAAGATTAGCAAAAAAATTAAGAATAAATGATATAAAGGTTAGGATAAACACGGAAATATTAATGCTAGTTTATAATTTACGAGAGAGAAGAGAGCAAATCTCCGGTGCAACTGATGCACGAAAAAGGTGAAAAAAAAGGAAAATGGGAAATTTGGAACCAATCAGGGAAAACGGGAAATCTGAAAGAAGTCAAGGAAAACGGGAAATCTGAAAGCAGTCACACCCCCTGGGCCGAAAAAGGTCACGTGAGGTCATTCGTATTTTTGCAAGCAATACCAAGCACTAAAGTTCCCTAATAATGAACGCTACTTCAAATGGATAAAAACGGATAATATTAATGCTAGTTTATAATTTACGGAGAGAGAGAGAGAGAGAGAGAGAGAGAGAGAGAGAGAGAGAGAGAGAGAGAGCGAGAGAGAGAGAGAGAGAGAGAGAGAGAGAAATTTTTTTATTAATTTCTGATCTCCATAGACACTATGAATTTACATAGACAATGCACATACACAGAGAGACAGAGAGAGAGAGAGAGACACACACAGAGAGAGAGAGAGAGAGAGAGAGAGAGAGAGAGAGAGAGAGAGAGAGAGAGAATAGAAACTTAACCCTGTCACCTCCGTCAAGTGTCGCTCGTAGATCCGTGACAGTCCTGGGAGTTCCGAAAAAGACAGAAGCGAGTGGTGTGTACGGACGGGAAATCCCTAGACTACACTCATGGCCATCAACGGAGGGAACTAAAATGCCTTGCCCGTGTTTACTATCTATCTATCTATCTATCTATCTATCTACCTACCTACATATCGGTTTATCTGATCATCAGATAGACTGATGTCTCGTGAGAGTTCATTTTCCTTTTATCTGTTCCACATTCACGATGTGCATGGTAATCATTAGAGTGATAAACGCCAAACTTATGCCAGCTAGATAGATAGATAGATAGATTAGATACCTCTTAGCATTTATTAATCTAATCATTCAAAATCCACAAACGTTTTTGTTATCAGCCTACCTCAAGGAACCTCAAAGGTAAATAAACTTACAACTGAACAAAGTGTAAATAAACTTAATACTTAAAAAAAGGATAAATACACTAAAAAAAAGGGGTAAATGGTAAATACACTCAAAAAAAGGGGTAAATAAACTTAAAACTTAAAAAAAGGGTAAATAAACTTGATACTTAAACAATAAGGTAAATGAGCCTAAAATTTAAAAAAGGGCAAATAAACTTAAAACTTAAAAGAAACGATAAATAAACTTAACACACAAAAACAGGGGTAAACTTAAAACGTAAAAGGGGTAAATAAACTTAAAACTTATAAAAGGGTGAATAAACTTAAAACTTAAAAAAGTGGTGAATAAACTTAAAGCATAAAATAGGGGTAAACTTAAAACTTACGAAAAGTGGTAAATAAACTAAAAACTTAAAAAAAGGAGTAAATAAACTTACAACTCAGAACAAATTTCCAGACTCGAAGATCGAGAGATAAGACAGGTCACCTTAGGTCACAGAAATGATGGGAAATTCTGGAACACTATCGGCAGTTAGTCCTTGCGTGAAAGACGCAAGATGAAAGACGCAAGATGAAAGACACAATATGAAAGACACCAACGCGTTCAAATGGGCAGATCGTAGGTTTAACCTTCAAACATTAGACCGGAGGATAAGGAACAATGGTTGAGTTGGTGCGTGAATGATTTGCGTCGCAGAATTAATGGTCATCCACGTCGAACTGAATGTAATTATATTAAATTAATAATTGATAAAATTGGCACATGTATAAAAGCACCTCTTTCAACATAATACACAATACTTTAGTTTATAAATAAACTTATTTGTCCATAATATACACACAGTCAAGCTACGCCCCTTTTTTTGCCACTAAAAACGACATAGGAAGAACATGATGACTCAGTCATAAAACAGTTATCTTTCGTCGCAATAACTCTCTGCCATCGACGACGAAATGAAGTGATGAAAACATATATGACAAGTAAGCGGAACACTGCGTCTGGTCGGAACATGAGTGGGTGACCAGCAATACATTCCAGATGCGGTTATATTTTGAGACTCAGTGACTACGCATGGGGCCAGAAGGATGGTGGTTGCAACCTCATCCCAAAATTCACTGGTACGAAAGTGCCAACAGTCCTAAGAGGTCTGGTATGTGCGATAATGGGAAAGAGTACTTAAGAAAACGTACTTAAATAGAAAATGTTATTTTCTTTTTGTTCTGTTGTTCTTGAGTACCATCAACGTCAGTCTAATAATTTATGAATCAATTTTTCTTTTTAATAGGTGAGATCTTACTTCCTAATGAACACCTTAATATTCTTTGGAAGCTTGAATTTCAAGTCAATGGCCCCTGTGGTGGGCTTGTTCCATATGAATGGGGTTCATCGCCGGATATTATATATACACACACACACACACACACACACACACACACACACACACACACACACATATATATATATATATATATATATATATATATATATATATATATATACATATATATATATATATATATATATATATATATATATATATATATATATATATATATATACATATATATATATAATATATATATATATATATATATATATATATATATATATATATATATATATATATATATATATATATATATATATTTATTTTATCAATAAAAATAAATGAATAAATCTCTTCCCGTGGAAGCATTCCTACTGAATAAAAGTCTTGTGAAGCACGTTGCAGAATACTTTCATGTGAAATAGGTAAGAGTTGCCATACATACGTTGCAAGACTCGAGTGCTGGTCGAGTGTGAGAAGCTTTGTAACTTCACACGAGAGAAACTTGCGGCTATTGAGGCTGGTAAAAAAAAGGCTGAGACTAGTTCGTTTGCAACTAAGTCGAGAGTAAAATACTGCATCTGACATCCGAAAATATTATTTTAATATTCGCAAAGGAATTGAATTTTAAACATTATATATCTTTCATCCCTTTCTAAACCTCATATCTTTTATGTCTTTCTAAATCTTTATATCTTTTGTCTTTATGTAGTTGACCCATAAAAAAAAACAGCCAATATAATTATACGCATTTAAACTGACATACATTAACACGTATCTATGGACATACTATACAGGTTCCACCTGTATTAAAGCAACAAATTAATTATAATAATTACACCTATAAATAATTTGCCCAAACTAACATATGCGCACAGATTCCACCTGTATGAAATTAACATATCAAATACATTCATACGTATGTAAATTTGTAAAACTAAAATGCATTCGTATGCACACACTACACGGGTTCCCATTTATTCATACAAAGGCAATGAGACCAACATACGCTAAGTATTCATACACATTTATATACCTATAAGCAAGCGTACTCGCACGCTGTATATATGTTACAGGGACATAGCGAAACCAGGCATTTCGCGAACTGCCTGAAATTTCAGGCAGATAGCGAAATGCACTTTAGGGATTTGATCCCCAGGGGGCCAGTAAAACAGTGTTTTGAGGTGAGAAACAATGTAGGTGAATCACCGTTTCGCCTCGTTAAGTACTAGCCCCTGGGGAGGTCCAAGTCCCCTAAGTGCATTTCGCTATCTGCCTGAAATCTCAGGCAGTTCGCGAAATGCCCAGTTTCGCTATCTGCCTGTAAAATATACAGACTCAAGGGTAAAATTCTCCTGTACAGAGGTCGAAGGAACTCCCAAATCACAGATGCAATCAGGATTCCGAGCATGCGCCGTTAATGCCACATAAACCTTCCAAGGGGGAAACGGTACAATAATTCGTTCTTCCCTCTCTTTTGCCTTTTCTTCTTTTTCGTCCGCCCCCTTTCGGCGTTTTCAAAAGGGGAGCGAGGCTATTTTCGAACGTGGAAGATTATGTTTGAAATGTTGCGGTCATTTTAGATACGATGAGAACAGACCATCATCGAACTTTGACTTTTAAAAAAAAAAAAGGCACAAACTGGAATAGAATGGAACGGAGCATAGAATTTAGGCCAAAGACCAAGCGCTGGAACCCATGAGGTCATTCAGCGCTGAAACGGAAACTGAGAGTAGAAAGGTTTGAAAGGTGTAAACGGGAGGAAAACCTCTCAGTTGCACTATAACACAATTGTTAGGAGAGGGTGGATAGCAAGATGAAAAAAGAGAATATGAACGGAGGTACAGTAAGAGGAATGAAAGGGGTTGCAACTAAGGGCCGAGGAGACGCTGCAAAGAACCTTAGGTAATGCCTACAGTGCACCGCGTGAGGTGCCCTGACTGCACTACCCCACTATTGGGCACAAATTGGAGAACAGATATATTCAAAAATATATTTTCGGAATGTCTCGTTCGCTCTTCAGTGTCTACAAGTTCCAAGTTTCATTGTAGAGATAATGAGTTAATATATGAATATGTGTATGAATATATTAATCGCTGTGATAATTAATTATAGACGTGTGTGTGAATGTGTAACAGCAAACATTTTCAATTATGGATATTGGAATTGAAAGTCACACTGCGGCGTTAATATTGGATAATATGGATTCATAAGTGAATTAATATGTCATAGACATTGTAATTAAATATTCATAAGTGAATGAATATATTATGGACATTATAGTTGAATATTATCTAAGGCGCATAGTCCTATGAGCCTACAATGCTGCTTAACTATTGAAATTATAACAAGTGGCATTTATTAATTAATTAACTGTTTTGAGAAGACTGATCGCGGAAAAAATTGATTTAATAAGTTGACAAAATTGACAAAAATTGATTTAATAATCTGATGATGGAAATATGTCAGGATATGTACCGTTCAAGGTATGACGACAATATGTATGAGATTCTACTATATGAGATTCTAATATTCACACTTTCCAGTCGCGAATCATAATAACAGTCTTGTTCAGCTACAAAGAGATACTGAACAAGCAAAGTAAAATATTCTCGTCAAAAATATTACTTAACGGCTGAATCAGTGAAATTGTCAATATGAAAAATTACTATAATGTTTTGTGAGCATTTGTTTAGTCCTTTTCTTAACCAAACTAAAATCTCACAAAAGGAGGTTGCAGAAATACCTTTATTATTATTATTATTATTATTATTATTATTATTATTATTATTATTATTATTATTATTATTATTATTATTAATTCTCGATATTATAGCCTCGTTACAGGGCCGCTTTGTATTATAGTTATTATTATTATTATTATTATTATTATTATTATTATTGGTTTTGTTGTTATTATTATTATTATTATAATTATTATTATTATTATTATTATTATTATTATTTAATTCTCGATATTATAGCCTATCGCCTTATTATTATTATTATTATTATTATTATTATTATTATTATTATTATTATTATTATTATTAATTAATTCTCAATATTATAGCCTCATCACAGGGTCGCCTTTTATTATTATTATTATTATTATTATTATTATTATTATTATTATTATTATTATTATTATTATTAAACACCACTTTGTGCAGAACAGAGCAGAACACAACAGGAAAACCATAATAAAAAAACAACAAAGCAAACCAATGTAAAACGAAAGCACCGCCAAATAAAATAAACCGATAAATGAACAAGCAAAAGCGGTTAAGATTAAATCAAGCAACACGTTCTTAATCACTCTCCGGCGATCTCCTGAAGGCAGGTTTCTCGTTCATTCCAACATTAAACCTATACCTTCGCATCCATCCCTCATTGGGTTTTATGGCATCGACCTCAATAGCCGGCAACCCCCAACTATGCCCCAGACCCCCTAGTACCCCGTCTCCCCCGTCCCTCCCAATGCCCACTCAACTCTCCCCCACCAACCCCTTCAGCAAACTATCCAATCCATCAACCCAACTCTTCCAGCAGCCTAAAACGCATCCATCCAATCATCTCTCTCTCTCTCTCTCTCTCTCTCTCTCTTTGGTTTTTATCGGCCCAGGGCATCGATTTCATCCTGGCTAAACTTCTTGCCTTTTTTTTTTTAAATAGAATAAATGTATTAAACGGTTACGAAAGCGTGAAGGGCCATCATAAAACGCTTGTACGAAGCTTTCTTCTTTTTTTCTGAATACCTCTACACGCGCGCACACGCACACGCACAAACATACTATATACATATATATGTATATATCCATATATATATATATATATATATATATATATATATATATATATATATATATATATATACATACATATAATATATACATATTATTACGTGTATATATATAGATGTATGCAGATATTATTATATATACATACATGAATATGTGCATGTTTCATTATACATACACATATATTCATAAATCCATATCAATATCTATCTATATATCTCTGTCTATCTATCTCTATCTATTTATACATACATACATATACATACGCATAAATACTTCCCAAAGCCGTCAGACATAATATACACATACTGTAAGGCAAAACGTCACGGCCGAAGCTTATCACACCCGCCATTTCACGTCCAGTTTGTCCCGTGTTTTCGGCGTCCACGCGAATAAGTCAATATCAAAGGACAGAGAGCCGCCGCCAGACTCGCTGCTCGCAGCAAACTCGATAAAACAATTCGGCGCGGAACAGGTAACAATCAATCAGGGTCTCACGTCGACTCGAATCTCAGGCCCCCTGACAGGGGAAAAGATTTATTCTGGCAGCGCTGATATAACTTCGCGGATGATGAAATTAAGACGTGGAATCTCACAACCCCTTGGCCCAGGTGTGCTAGAGAGAGTTTTAGACACGTGGCGTCCGGTTTCCAAAGAGGGGGTATTTGAATATATTTTTTATCTTCTTTTTATTGATTTGTTAATTTTTTTTTAATGAGGGAGATCTCTTTTTTCTGTATTTCCCTTTACCTTATCTTGTTTCTTCCTGATGAAAACCATGTTCTTTGGAAGCTTGAGTTTCAAGTCAATGGACCCTTTGGTGGGCTTGTTCCATAAGAATAGGGTTCATCTTCTGAATAATAATAATAATAATAATAATAATAATAATAATAATAATAATAATAATAATAATAATAATAATAATAATGAACCAAACAAAAACTTCTTTCAGTTTTCTCCTGAAGATATATAATAATAATAATAATAATAATAATAATAATAATAATAATAATAAAACGGTGTTAAATCTAACGCCTACGCGAAGTCAAATCATTCTTTTCATTTCAAAGTACAGGGAATAATTAGGTATAACATATTTTTTAAAGAGAGAGAGAGAGAGAGAGAGAGAGAGAGAGAGAGAGAGAGAGAGAGAGAGAGAGAGATTTCATTCTAAGAATGAAGTCTGTAAAAGGGATGAAGTTGCTAGACCCCCACCCTTACCCCACACAAAAGGCCAAGCAACGTAGCTGGAGTATCTGAATTTCTCCTACCGCGATTCTTCTTGCGGTGGGCCCAAAACACGGGTGGGGGCTGGTCACGCAGCTTTATTCCTTGTGTAAATGTTGTGAACATGAACAAGAGCCTATCGCCTACGAAAGTACTGGCCTTTAATATACAAGAAAAAATCTACGAGGCTGATAAAAAAAAATATATATATATATATATATATATATATATATATATATATATATATATATATATATTTGACATATACATGTACAAGTGGCTGAATCCACAGAGGATTCCTTGGCTAAATGCACTAAAGGGTAGACAGTTCTTTGTAGCATAAAGTTCTTAGTCAACTACTGCTTATTATTTTTTAACTAAGTTCGCCCATAAGGCTCTTTGCTCTGTTGATAAAATTATATATACTGTAAATACGTAAACACACATATAAATTTACTGTATATGTGTGTGTGTGTGTACGTAAATACTGTATATACATATATGTCCTATCTACCATTACTACTTATACTTTTCTTAATGAGACAAAAAAAAAAAAAAACTGCCCCGTGCATTATATTAAACATCCCAATTTCTACTCTTGGGAAAAGTGTTTCCACATCCTACTTCCAAACTAAACCTCCTCCCACCATCTTACCTCCGTCGACTTCACAAACACACACACACGCACAGCCTTCAGGCCTAAAAAAAAAAAAAAAAACTCTCCCTCGGGTACAGTCAATATGGTAATGCAGGAGGGAACTCCACCTTAGTACCCATTTCCAGACTTATATCTTCTCCGACCTCCCTTTTAACTATCTATTTAACATACTTTATGTTGATCGAAAGTTTTTTTTTTCTCCCCGAAAAAACCACCTTAACTCTTACAAACCCGTAAAACCTTCTTCAAAACGTTTCTTACACCTTCGTGAAGTCTTCTTTTACAAGTTTTGTAGAATAGAACTTTGGTAAATTGACGAACGGATCGAGAGATATTGAGGATTTTTTTGATATATATTTTACTGCCATACTAGTTGTCAAGTAAAGTAATAACATTTTATTCCTTACCCCAATAATTCACAAGACGCCAAGGCTGAGAGAGAGAGAGAGAGAGAGAGAGAGAGAGAGAGAGAGAGAGAGAGAGAGAGAGAGAGAGAGAGAATTATGTTTGTCTTTGGCATCAAACATTCTCTGAACATCCTACGAAATGGCAGCTTTTCCTAAATGTTCAGCTATTTCTTGAAGCATCAATAATAATAATAATAATAATAATAATAATGTAGTGATTAAATTGATGTTCATTAAAATATCCGCAATTATATCAATAAATTGTATTACTGAATAAACCGGAAAATAGGTTTTAAGTTTTTATCAAAGATGCAATTTTTTTTATATAACTGATAATTTGTAATGATCGAGAGCAACTATAATAATAATAATAATAATAATAATAATAATAATAATAATAATAATAATAATAATAATAATAATAATAATAAAAGCAAGCTTTGCGATATTTCTCTTTGATCAGTTTGTATAGTTAGTTTTCTAAGGCTAAATGGATCAATTTACAGTCAAAAGTGACGAGACGGCGTTAGCAGAAAACAGTGATTTTTAAATTTTACCGTAATAATAATAATAATAATAATAATAATAATAATAATAATAATAATAATAATAATAAACTATCCGGTGCCACAGGTTAATTTAATATTAAATTTATCAATCATGTTAAAAACTTACTTATCAATTATTATCCTTTGTTCTAGGAGTCGGATGTGAGCCTCATTTCCAAACTCTTACCATAAGTAAACAAGTAAAAAATGCGCCGAAGTTTCTTCGGCGCAATCGAGTTTTCTGTACAGCCGCTACAGCGTATAACCAAGGCCACCGAAAACAGATCTATCTTTCGGTGGTCTCGGTATAATGCTGTATGAGCCGCGGCCCCTGAAACTTTAACCACGGCCCTGTGGTGGCTGTCCTTATCGTTGCCACATGCACGATTATGGCTAACTTTAACCATGTATAAAATCAAAGCTACCGAGGCTAGAGGGCTGCAATTTGGTATGTCTGATGATTGGAGGGAGGATGATCAACAAACCAATTTGCAGCCCTCTAGCCTCATTAGTTTTTATGATCTGAGGGTGGACAGAAAAAGTGCGGACAGAAAAAGGTACGGACGGACAGACAAAGCCGGCACAATAGTTTTCTTTTACAGAAAACTAAAAGTTTGCTTAGACTGACTTCA
>NC_089791.1:28850887-28885887 GCF_040412425.1 Macrobrachium rosenbergii | reverse complement strand
TGCCTCTCAGTACACTTCAGAGTTCCCTACATCTTATCATCTGTTATGATTTAGAGAACGTGTGTCATTAAATTGGGGGAAAGGATCAGTAACTCTAATAGCAACTATTATGACTTTTTACCCGTTAAGTCCATTTAGACTTGCACCCCTGCCATCTTGATAAATAATATAAAGTGATAAATGCACAGACAAAGGACAGTAAACTACAGTAAACAAAGTGCAATTGGTTAAACTGCACATATCAGTGATTAAGTGGCTACTGAATGAGAGTATTCGAACTTCATACCTCACTTCGAGTGAAGTCTAAGGGTACGTCTCCACAACAGCAAATCATGTCGTAAACGCGTCGACTACTTATCGCCTACATATCTCCAACATGTTGAAAACATAGGAAGCTATTGAATAAGGTATTCAAAATTCATATCTCACATCAAGTGAAGTCTAAGGGTACGTCTTCACAACAGCAAAACATGTCGTAAACATGTCGGCTACTTATCGCCTACATATCTCCAACATGTTGAAAACATAGGAAGCTATTGAATAGGGGCATTCAAAATTCATACCTCACTTCGAGTGAGGACTAAGGACACATCTACACAACAGCAAAACATGTCGCAAAAACGTTGGCTACTTATCGCCTACATATCACAAACATGTTGAAAACAAGAACGACTCATTGGCAGTTTTTATAAGAGCTTCATACGATCATCCAGTATTTGCCAAAGGTTCGTTCTCTACTTACAGCTGGCGACTTGTTTTCGATCTCTTTGTGACATGTATGTGACAAGTTGCCAACATGTGTCTCACAAGTTTTACCGTAGTGTTGTATGTCCGTCACCACATGCGACTGTTCAAAGGATTGTTTATGTTCCTTTGTAACGAGTTTTGTTAAAGGCAACATAATACGGAGTTTCTTTGACGTCAACGTGTTCTGTGACTATCACGGACGGAGCCACGAACTGACGGAAAATGGAGGAGTGAAGAAGGAAATAAGATCCAGACTGAAGAGAGCACATAAAGAAAACACTGACTCTTAGATATCCAAGTAAATGAATTGATCCGAATCCAGCGCACAATAGTAGCAAGAAAGACAGGCGATGTTTTTACCATAAGCATTTCACTCTTGATAGGAATGGCTATAGCTGGTTCCAAGCATTCCTGAAGAATGTATATATGTGTATGTATATATATATATATATATATATATATATATATATATATATATATATATATATATATATATATATATATATATATATATATATATATATATATATATATATATATATATATATATATATATATATAATGTACACACACATATATATATATATATATATATATATATATATATATATATATATATATATATATATATATATATATATATATATAATGTACACACACACACACACACACATATATATATATATATATATATATATATATATATATATATATATATATATATATATATAACACACACTTCAGAATAAGTACACCACTATAAAACACTTAAGCCCATAACTATAATAAGACTCTTAGGCATTCACTGGGTGCTCTGCGCCACACCCAACATTCCCAAACATTCCCTTGAGCTACTTTGGCTCCCGATCTCGGAAACGCCAACCAAATAATAGCGAGAGAAGAGAGAGAGAGAGAGAGAGAGAGAGAGAGAGAGAGAGAGAGAGAGAGAGAGAGACCCTTCCATTAAGTAGCCATGAAAGAAAGATTTTCGTAAGAGCATCGCAGTAGCTGACATTGCCTACAACTCTCTCTCTCTCTCTCTCTCCCTGGCACAACTAATTGTACCAGTTGTTGCTGGAGCGACAAACAACCGGTAATGGGTCGTTGTGGCTGTTTATGTTACGCAGCTTGGGAGCACGGACGCATTTCTTTCAATTATTTTTTCTTGCAATGAGCTTTCGGCAACCATCGAGTCGAGAGTCCTCGCTGAAGAGATCATTTTTGAAAAAAGGAAAAAAAAGTTCAGTCGATAGTATATTGTGAATTAAACTGTCGTGTGTACTCAGTCATACCATCTATCTATCTATCTATCTATCTATGTATACAGACGCACACATATAGACATGCTGTATGTATGCATATACATAAAGTGTGTATATATGTATCTTATTTATTAGCCATATTAATTCAACTTACACACACATACACACACATATATATATATATATATATATATAAAAGGACTGAAAAAATATGAAAAGAGCTAACTGAACCATAAAAAGCACACCCATGTTTTAGATCAGCCTCAAAAATGCAACAGCCACTTTCTCTACGCGCAAGGATACGCACTGTTAACTTAGTACTGACAGCTATCAAAGTGATTTTGAATTACCCAACAACACCGGGCAAGGGCTGTGGTCTGGAAAGTCATTTATCACCAAAAAATATTTCCTTGATACTTCTTTCTCTGAATTTTATTTCCACAATGAATGGCAAGAAAACAAAATAGTTTAAAGTATTTCCAATTCTGATGGCCAAAAATAATTTTTCTCTGATTTTTATTTCCACAGTGCATGGCGAGAGATTACAATAATGCTAAGTATTTCCATTCTGGAAGGCCACAAAGAATTTTTTTCTCATTTTTATTTCCACAATACATGGCGAGAGATTAAAAGTGTAAAGTATTTCCAATTCTGAAGGTCAAAAAGGATTCTTTCCTAATTTTCATTTCCAGAATGCATGGCGAGAGATTAAAACAGTGTAAAGTATTTCCAATTCTGAAGGCCAAAAAGAATTTTCCTGATTTTTTTTCCACAATGCATGGCGAGAGATTTAAACAGTGCTAAGTATTTCCACTCTGGAAGGCCAATAATGATTTTTCTCTGATTTTTATTTCGACAATCACGGCGAGAGATTAAAATAGTGTAAAGTATTTCCATTTTGGAGGGCCAAAAAAGGATGTTTCTCTTATTTTCATTTCCAGAATGCACGACAAGCCATTAAAATAGTGCTAAGTACTTCCACTTTCGAAGGGCAAAAAGGACTTTTTTTCACCTAGGAAGCGACGTGCAACAGATCATCTTGTTCAGGAGATATGTATTTTGTATAATCAATTATTTGACGAGAGAACAATTTCTTTGGAATGTACCTCTCATAAATTATTTTCAGGATGACAAACCGATATTAAGAATGAATACAAGTTTTTGCAACTGATATTACGGGAAACATGCCACAATACAGTATCCATTAATTAAAAAAAGTGATAAAACTATACGATTTCACGACGTTGGCAACAGAAAGTTTTCCTTAACTTAATAAACATAGAAGCTAAAAAATATCTAATTTTATTTGGGTTTGCTGAAAAGCCTAGCCTAACTAGAACTGACAATAAGAAATACACATCTTAATACTGAACACTGATAAATGAAGGATAAAAAAAAATAAGATAAAACGAGAATCAGTGAGCCCACGTTACGAAATAACAAAACACAAGCAATAAAGAGGGAATAAGCAGACTAATAAGCAGGTAAGCACCTCGAGTGGACAATAAAACCCAGCGAAAGGGAAGATGATGAAACGATTCAAATGTTATATAATTTACAGCCCAAAGCTGAAGAAGAATGCAATTTCAAACAACCGCTTCAAGGTGCAACCACTTTCCTGCTAAATCTGACACGATGACGAACGAAGAAACAAATAATGACGACCTCTGTGGTCCAGAAGTTATGCAAGGTCGAACAAACATCGAAAAAAGATTTCCAGGGCTACTGTGCTGTGCTGCAGTCAGGATGACCTGGCGAGAATGAATGACTGATGGCGTTCTAGGAGAGGTCAAAGGTCACGTGAATAATGAAGATAAATAAACCTGTCTACTATTCAAGTCTCGGTGTGTCAAAAGTTGTGGCAGAGAAGTCCAAGTCACGAGGAAAGGCTTTTGATGGGAGGCGGACAATTCAGTGGGAATGTAATTCACGTTATCGCGGGAGAGGGTCTGGTCATGTGGGGAGAATACTTAAGGTAGCCGTAAAGCACTCACAAGCGAAACAACGATATCAATAATATATATTATATATATATATATATATATATATATATATATATATATATATATATATGACTATTTATCACATCACCGTGATTCATATACAATCAGAAAGCTACAAACGTCCTTTAATATCCAATTCACTCTACCTCGGAAGTAATATATTTTCATATATGTTACCGAAGGGGAATTTTTAGTTGATAATAAGTCCATCGTCCCGTGGGATCGAACCAGCGACGGACGAGGAATCAGGACTACAGTGACACACTAACCAGTCGGCCACAAGAGAGGTATAAATGAATACCATCTCCCATCAACCCACCCGTCGAACTCAGGTGTTTTGCGTTTGAGACGATATCCACCCACCTCTGCCATGTTGACCGTGTAGTGCGTTTGTCGCACGTAGCCATATTATGACTATTTATCACATCACCGTGATTCATATACAATCAGAAAGCTACAAACGTCCTTTAATATCCAATTCACTCTACACTCGGAAGTAATATATTTTCATATATGTTACCGAAGGGGAATTTTAATTGATAATAAGTCCATCGTCCCGTGGGATCGAACCAGCGACGGACGAGGAATCAGGACTACAGTGACACACTAACCAGTCGGCCACAAGAGAGGTATAAATGAATACCATCTCCCATCAACCCACCCGTCGAACTCAGGTGTTTTGCGTTTGGAGACGATATCCACCCACCTCTGCCATGTTGACCGTGTAGTGCGTTTGTCGCACGTAGCCATATTATGACTATTTATCACATCACCGTGATTCATATACAATCAGAAAGCTACAAACGTCCTTTAATATCAATTCACTCTACCTCGGAAGTAATATATTTTCATATATGTTACCGAAGGGGAATTTTAATTGATAATAAGTCCATCGTCCCGTAGGATCGAACCAGCGACGGACGAGGAATCAGGACTACAGTGATACACTAACCAGTCGGCATATATATATATATATATATATATATATATATATATATATATATATATATATATATTTATATATATATATATATATATATATATATATATTTGACTTACATCAGGGATCGAACCCAAGTCTTTCAATTGAAAGACCTGGGTTCGATCCTGATGTGAGTCTGAAATTTATTTCTGTTCCACACGTGATTGTGTGTTCATTATTTCTAATTACAAATATACATATAAATATCTATACAAGAAAATGTTAATAAAATAATCTCATTTATAAGATTAAGCCCTCCACTGAGAGAGAGAGAGAGAGAGAGAGAGAGAGAGAGAGAGAGAGAGAGAGAGAGAATCAAGTAAATATAAAGATGGATAAAAATAGAAGAAGAATTATGTCACGAATTACGCATATTCGTGATTTCCGCTGATGAGGACGCAAAAAAAAAAAAAAAAAAAATCTTTTTTCCCGTCCGAATGACATATACTTAAAGTATCACGCGCTTATTATGTCTCTCATTCCGGTCCTCTTCGTCATTCCCGAAACTGGTCATTTCGCCAGGGGAATCTAAAAAGAAAGAAAAAAAAAAAAGCACCGAGTGGTATACGATATATCCCCAATTTTACTCTCGCCGACATACCGCGGCTTATAATTCCGACAGGTGAATCTGCCCGAACCTTAGAGTGTGAAAAAAAAAAAATTAAATGAAAATAAATATAGGAAATAAAAACTTCAAAGGGTGAATCTGCCCGAACCAGAGGAAGTAAAAAAAAAGAATAAATAAATAAATAAATAAATAAATAAATAAATAAATAAATAAAAATAAATATTAGAAATAAAAACTTCAAAGGGTGAATCTGCCCGAACCAGAGAAAGTGAAATTAAATAAATAAAAATAAATATAAGAAATAAAAAACTCCAAAGGGTGAATCTGCCCGAACCAGAGGAAGTAAAAAAATTAATAAATAAGAATAAAAATAAAAAATTAAAAAACTCCGAAAGGTGAATCTCCTCGAACCAGAGAAAATAAAAAACTTACTCCGACAGGTGAATCAGCACGAATCAGAGAGTAAAAAAATCAATAAAAATAAAAAAAACTCCGAAAGGCAAAACTGCACGAAACGGATAAAGCAAGAAAAACAAAAAAAATAACTTACTCCGACAGGTGAATCTGCATGGACCAAAGAAAGTAAAAAAAAACTCTCACTCCGACAGGTGAATCTGCACGAACCGAAAAGAGTGAAAAAAAAGCTCCCACTCCAACAGGTGAATCAGCATGAATCACAGAAAGTAAAAAAAAAAAACTCACTCCGACAGGTGAACCTGCACGAACCAGAGAAAGTAAAAAAAAAAAAAAACTCACTCCGACAGGTGAATCTGCACGAACTACAGAAAGTAAAAAAAAACTCTCACCCGATAGGTGAATCAGAATGAACCACATAAAAAAAAAAAAAAAAAAACGACTCTCACTCCGACAGGTGAACCGGCACGAACCAGGGAAAGAAAAAAAAAAAAAACTCACTCCGACAGGTGAATCTGCACGAACTACAGAAAGTAAAAAAAAAAAAACTCTCACTCCGATAGGTGAATCAGAATGAACCACATAAAGTAAAAAAAAAAAAAAAACGACTCTCACTCCGACAGGTGAACCGGCACGAACCAGGGAAAGGAAAAAAAAAAAAAAAAAAAAAAAAAAACGACTCTCACGGTACGAAAACCAGCGTAGGTTTTTCTTCCGAAGCGGACGCAACTTCGCTGGCCGAAAACCGAAGAGTCAGAACCACGGAACGAGGAATGTTTTTCTTTCATAATTAATGCGTTGCCTCTGACCCTTGGTTTTTTCTTTTTTTTCTTTCTGTTGTTTTTTGTTGTTTACCTTTCATAATTAATGCATCGCCACGGTTTTTTGCTTTTAGGCTTGTTGAGTTGCCTGCTCACTGGTATCTCGGCTTCCGAACGGAAGTGAAAGCATGGGGATGATAATAATCAGATTCATAATTACAGGCGAATATATATATATATATATATATATATATATATATATATATATATATATATATATATATATATATATATATATATATATATATATAAATATATTTTCATATATAAATAAAAATTATCGCATTTAAATTATTTTCACATATAAAAATAATCTTTAATAAATAATTTTAATAAATAATTCATGCAATGATTTTTAATGTACATAATAACTGATTTTGGGGCACATCCTGACTTTGCTATAAAACATTCCTTAAATTTGATATTCGGAGGAGACCCAGCAGGCATGAAATTAACAGACCCATTTGGACGAGTGTCAACTTTATACTGAAGATCAAAATAAACAATTTACCACCGAAATTAACATTCGCATAAATGCTGATTAGGACTGAAACTTCTGAAAATTTCAAGAATTCAAATTATATTTTTCTTAATTTTTAAGTTAGACTTTAGTTCGAATATCAACAAACATAAAGATTGTAAAGAATTTGCAATCTTGGCTTCAGCTGTACTCCTTTAACTGTAAAATAATAAACAACTGTCATTTCCTGAAATTAACATACCAGTTCCAAATGCAAGCATCCCCAAAAGTTTTCAATGCCTTATTCAAGCTGAAACACTTCCCAAAGTTAAAGATCCCAGAAAGGTTTCTTCTTTCAGTTCCGCAGCCGCAATTTTTCGTTGTCTTCATCATCAGTTGACAAGTTTCCAAACGTAAAATTCCTCCCAAACTTTCTAAAATCTTAACATTTGCTGGACGGTCTCCAAATGCATAATTAAAAATAAGCTATATTCATTGCTTTACTTCCGTTGAATATATCACATAAACTAAAAAAAGTTTTAATTTTCCAACGTCAGACGGTAATTTCCAAAAAATATATAAAATACTAAATAATTTTTTTAGTTTTCTGTAAAAGAAAACTGTTGTGCCGGCTTTGTCTGTCCGTCCGAACTTTTTTCTGTCCGCATTTTTTTTTGTGCCCGCACTTTTTCTGTCCGCCCTCAGATCTTAAAAACTACTGAGGCTAGAGGGCTGCAAATTAGTATGTTGATCATCCACCCTCCAATCATCAAACATACCAAATTGCAGCCCTCAAGCCTCAGAAGTTTTTATTTTATTTAAAGGTTAAATTTAGCCATAATCGTGCTTCAGGCAACGATATAGGATAGATCACTACCCGGCGGAGGTTAAAGTTTCATGGGCCGCGGCTCATACAGCTTTATACAGAGACCACCGAAAGATAGATCTATTTTCAGTGGCCTTGATTACACGCTGTAGTGGCTGTACAGAAAACCCGATTGTGCCCAAGAAACTTCGGCGCATTTTTTACTTGTTTCTGACGTTCCCCAAATTTCAGCAGAACAATCATAAATTAAGAATTAAATGTTCAATTTCCGACGTATTCCAAGATATAAAAAATTGACAATCTAAAAATTTTTCAATTTTCTATTTCCGTTTCAGCCCAAATCTCTGGACTATTGTAATTTCCTGACTTCAGCAGAATAATTTCCATAATAAATAATTCCTATTAAGTGCTTTATTTTGAATTATAAATATAGGACCCACAAAACAAATTTACCAAAATAGTTTACAATGTCTTATGTCACCAGGAAAACCTCAGAAAACTAAATTTCAGTCAAATAACGAAATTTTCACTAAAACAAAATTTCCATAAATACAAAATTTCCCCCAAAATAACATTATCACAAAAAAAGAAAATTTCTCCCAAAGAAAAAATTTCCCCCAAAGAACAGAATTTTTCTCAAATAACAAAATTTCCCCCCAAAAACAAAATTTCTCTCATAAGACAAAATCTTCCCCAAAAAACACAATTTTGCCCCAAAAAATTTCCTCCGAAAAACAAAATTTCACCAAATAACAAAATAAAAATTTCCCCAAAGAACATAATTTCCATCAAAACAAAATTTCCTCCAAAAAACAAAATTTCACCCCAAATAACAAAATCAAAATTTCCCTCAAAAACAAATTTCCTCTAAAGAACAAAATTTCCCTCAAAAAAACAAAATTTCCTCAAAAACAACAAAATTTCCCCCAAATAGCGAAATCAAAATTTCCCTCAAAAAACAAGATTTCCTCCAAGAAACAAAATTTCCTAAAAAAAAATTTCCTCCAAACAACAAATTTCCCCCAAATAACAAAATATATAAAAATAAAATTTCCCACAAAGATCGCCTGTCCACGAAGACGATCTTCATTCTCACTTCATTCCCTGACGTAAGAATCCCAGAATGTTATTCAATGTAGACTATATGACGGATATCATCTTCCCATTCATTCTCTGTACAAAATTCTAAAATGCCATCACCATCAATATCAACAACTTTCTTGCGGTAACGATAAAATGTTATCATCACCATCATCATTATCATCATCACCATGACCACCATTTTTCTTGCGGTGACGATAAAATTTTATCATCACCATCATTATCATCATGCATCACCATCACCACCATTTTTCTTGCGGTGACGATAAAAATTTTATCATCACCATCATCATCATGCAACACCGTCACCACCATTTTTCTTGCGGTAACGATAAAATTTTATCACCATCATCATCATCATGATCACCATCACCATCACCACCATTTTTCTTGCGATGACGATAAAATTTTATCATCACCATCATCATCATCATGATCACCATCACCACCATTCTTCTAGTGGTGACGATAAAATTTTATCATCACCATCATCATCATCGTGATCACCATCACCACCATTTTTCTTGATGTGACGATAAAATTTAACATCATCATCACCATCACCACCATCTTTTTTACGGCAGTGATAAAATTCCGTCATCATCATCTTTCATGTGGTGACGATAAAATTTAACATCATCACCGTCACCACCATCTTTTTTGCAGCGATGATAAAATTCCATCACCACCAATATCACCATCCTTCCTGCGGTGACAATAAAGTTTAACATCATCATCACCATCTTTTCTGCAGCGATGATAAAATTCCATCACCACAAATATCACCATCCTTCTTGCGGTGACAATAAAAGTTTAACATCATCACCACCATCTTTTTGCAGCGATGACAAAATTCCATAATCGTCATCATCACCACCATTCGTGCTGTGACAATAAAATTTAACATGATCATCACCATCATTTTTGCGGTGACGATAAAAATCCATAATCGTCATCATCACCGCCAACATCACCATCTTTCTTGATGGCGATAAAATTCCATCACCACAAATATCACCATTTTTCTTGCGGTGGCGATAAAATTTAACACCATCATCACCATCACCACCACCACCACCAACATCACCATCTTTATTGCGGTGACGAATTCCACACCCCTCGACGAGGTGCAAAAACTATTTTGATATGCAGGTAAAAATTCCCTAAAAATTCCCTTCTGACATTCTTCGCTTCCGTTCGGGGGAAATTCTCTTAAATTCTCTTTGGTTTCCATTTATCTTTATATCGCTCTATTTTTTTTTTTTCTCATTCTTTTATTTCCGTCGTGTGCCGACTCCTCTCGCCCCTCGTCGTAAATCTGTCGTCACCTCTTTCACTTCTCCCCCTTTTATCATTATTATTTTCGCATTCCTTCAACGAAACAACAGAAGTTGTCGAAATTTCCCCCGCTCCTCGTACGTGTGTGTGTGTGTGTGTGTATGTATGTCTCTTTGTGTGTGTGTGTGTTCTCTCTCTCTCTCTTCTCTCTTTGTCTCTCTCTCTCTCTCTCTCTCTCTCTCTACTTTTATTTCTCTATCTTTTTACTTTTATTTTTTATCGTTTTCCACTTCTCACTATATGTATATATATATAAATATATTCTTGTTCTCTATTTATATATATATATATATATATATATATATATATATATATATATATGTGTGTGTGTGTGTGTGTGTGTGTGTATGTGTCCGTGTCCATGTAATACATACCCACACACACACACACACACACACATATATATATATATATATATATATATATATATATATATATATATATATATATATATATACATATATAAGACAATTATACATGCATATATGCGTACTTATATATGTAATGCTCCAATCTTTTTTAAGGAATTGGTTGCACGAGCTTTTTACCAGACACATAAAATCATAGTAAACGCCTTGTTAAAATAATACTTAAAATAAAATTAACCGGTCCCATAACTGGCCCACTAAGTTATTGGAATGATCACAAAGCCTGTTAAAAATATAATCATATGCATATACATATTATATGCGCAGGATTTTATCAATATAAGAAGCTTTAACTACATTTTAATCTACACCACAATACACTTACTGATATATATATACAGTATATATTATATATATGTATATATATAAATATATATAATATACATATATATATTTATTTATATATATTTACTAACCAAATTGAGGTTGCAAAATAATAGGACCCCTATATATTTTTTTAGAAATATTTATATGAATAAGCACTGCTTGATATTTATATTTATTTATACACACATATATACATGTATATATATGCATCCCATGCTCACATCTTCATGAACTTTTTTTATTACTCCAGTTTCAAAGAAAAGAGAATATACTTTGAAATATACACAGTTCACATTACATCTCCCAAGTTTTCTTCTTTATTTTTTTTACATTAAAACATCAACAGCAACCAGGAGCAACGGTGCTTTGAAACCTCTGACTACGACCTTGGCATCGGCGTCCGTAGAGTGTGTGTGTGTGTGTGTGTGTGTGTGTATGTGTATGTGTGCGTATGTGTGTGAACGCCACACCTGAATGGGAATTCAAAAGTTCTCGTGGGGAGGGAAGGAATGAATGGGAAGAATGAATGGAAGAGAGAGAGAGAGAGGAGAGAGAGAGAGAGATGGTGGTGGGGAGGGAAGGAAACAGAATGCACCTAACGCGCGTCAAGCCTGACGATGAAGGAGGAAGAGGGGAAGGGTGTAGGGGCGTGACCAGCACCTGACCTCCAGCAAGCGAAGTGCACAGGTATATAACGGATGCACGGCGTCCATGCCAGCATCATTCATCTCGTGACTGCTTCTGTGTTCTCGCAGCCAAACCTTTGTTTTTAAGGTTCCATCGACTTCCGAGCCATGTCTATCAAGGTAAGACACACACGCGGGATTTAACACAGCAGGAATTATCTATACGAAAAATTATAAAAAGTGCCACTCGTTCATAGTTATTGAATCTTCGAAAAAAAAATTGAAAAGAGTAGGCATTAGCTGGTCTCCTTTAGGGACTCCACAACAGTGTACCTTTGGCAACCAGGTGTGTGTTAATGTTAAAGATGACATTAAGAAACATTATCTTCAGCTTTTACACAAACATTAATAATGACAATCTTTAGAGCCCACTTTTTAAAAATATCTAAATACTCTGAATAAGGTCATGTATATAATATATTCCACTACATAAGGAAGGCCTTTTTTTTTTTTTTTTACAATTCTTATTAGTGACAGAATATTGTCAGAACATACAATTCAGAACTGGTTTTAAGTTACAATATAATCAAAATAATTTTCTGTCCCTAAACACTCAGGCATGTTAGCAGTGAGGTCAAAATACGATCTATCTATCTATCTATCTTTATATATATATATATATATATATATATATATATATATATATATATTATATATATATAATATTATATATATATAATATATATATATATAATATATATATATATATATATATATATATATATATATATATATATATATATATATATAATATAACAAGACAAGTCAGGTCAATTTACTTTTTGCGGTCATACAATAAGTATACTGGCACACGCAGCGTATACATGATTCCATACAAAAAATATTCTCTCTCGCCATACATACTTACGAACATAAATAAACAAACACATACACACACACACACACATACATATATACATATATAATTATACTTCGGATTTCAAAGTTTTCAGTGCAAGCTTACCCAGCGTAGAAAACCCCACAACGGTGCATGCTTCAACTGCTCAATCGCGGATGAACCCCTAAAGCGAATCATTATAGGCTCCACAGACTTACATAACATGAAGAATACTGCAACTCACTTCGTTACGATCGAGTCATACCAGAGCAATGAAAAAAGTTTTGAAAGGAACAATCTTTTGCACTTTAAACCAGAAAAATAAATTTGCTTAAACATAAGTTAATTGTAAGAAGATAAATTATATATAACTATGCTTAAACATATTGAAGTTAGAAGATAAAATATATATAATTATGCTTAAACATATTGAAGTTAGAAGATAAAATATAAATAATTATGTTTAAACATATTTTTATCATTAGAAGATAAAATATAAATAACTAGGTTTAAACATGTTCAAGTTATACAAGAAGATAAAGTGCAAATAACTATGCTTTAACATATCTTAATTATAAAAGGATGAAAGTAATTATGCTTACATATATTTAAATGTTAAGAAGATAAAATACAAAATAACTTTGCTTAAAAATATTTTAATCATAAAAAGATAAAATCTAAATAACTATGGCCAAACAAATTTAAATTAAAAGAAGATAAAATATAAATCCACCAAACAATACCAAAAAAAAACAATACCAACAACAAAAACTTTGTAAAAACCTAAAATAAAAAAAAATAAATAAATAGAATAAAATTATAAGATGTTCCCTACGGTGTCACCCTCCCCCTCTCTTAGTATTCCGGCCGCCACTGCCAGAATCCTTACCCCAAATCCTGGGGGTCCTTTGAACACTTGCAGGACTCATTAAGATTAAGCCGCGGCAACTTATAGCGTAGGATCTACTTTTGCTCCTTTTCGTTTTTTCAATTAATTCTCAGGATCTCCTAAGGAGTGTCTGGCTTTGCTCCTTCGCCTCTGCAGCATTCATGAACAGCTTGCAAGGACTCTAAGGGCGCGAGGATAAGGGATATTACGTACAAGGATACCTTATATGGTATGCTTCTAGGAAGCGGAATTTGTAACTTGTATAGAAATGGCTATTTAAAATTGCGAATACTTAAGCACAATGGTATTCACGATACATTTTATTTTCAATGTTAGTATTTTTCATTCTTATACAATTTTCGGTTTTCAGAAAATACGTATCGTTCGTATAATATAACAACAAGTAAAGAAGGAAGTTTTAATTGGATATAAACATATATTATGCACAATGATTATGAACAGTTAATTAACAGCCACACATACACACACATGTGCATGCATACTACACACTATGTATATAAATATGTGTATAATACGTGTGCGCGCGTGTAAATATGTGTATATATATTTATATATACATGCATATATACTGTACATATGATATATACACATATATATATTATATATATTTACATGTATACATACATATATACACATGCACACATACACATATACATCCTTTTAATGACGTACATCACTGTTATAACTCGCTACATTTATATCAACATAGTCCGACAAACATATCCTTTCATGAGCGCTATTTTCAAAACGCTCGCGGAAGAAAGAACCCGCACTACGGCACCCCCTTACAATCACCAGGCAGCAACTGCTCCGAAGTCCCTCTGTCACGTGACGAGCCACTCTCCTCTCACTCACCCACCCACCCACCGGAACGGATATATATCGCGCCATGAATGATTTCACTAATCAAAATTTCGAAGTGAACATTATGACTCATTAACCGAGGTAACGAAGTTCATTTGTCAACGGATGTCATACTACGAGCGGGCGCGCGCGCGCGCATACAGCTCCTCAAACGGTCCGACGGTTTGCGAATTAAAACTATTTTCTATATTAATGTTACCAGAGTAATTGGACCATCCGTCATTTAAAGGGGAATCGGATGGACCGGCTGACCCATACCCAAATCTGCCCCCCTTCCTCTCCAACTTCCCCTCCTCCCCAACCACTCTTCTCCCCCCCCCCTACAACCTAGGAACCGTCGTTATGTCCGGTTCAATTCGTCTTTATCAAGTGAAGCTGATTTCAAATTTATTTTACCTATTTTTATGAGCAGAATTTTTAATCAATTTATGGAATATGTAAAACTGAATATATTGTGATTTTAATTCACTATCACAAGCCTCGCAGGTATACAAACATATTAAAACCAGCTCTAATTTCATTTACCTATTTTACTCAATATTTTTAGTCTCAATCCATTTTCAATACCTTAAAGTCTCATTTAAAAATAACATTATGTAAACTCCTATATTACTGACATGATGGAAATATGAAATAAAAAAAATATTTTCCAAGTAACAAGGTTTCATCAAGTCTCACTGAAATCAATCTTAGGACAATGTATGCGCACATATACCCACATACATGTATATATACACATATAATATATGAAATATAAGTGTGTGTGTGTGTGTGCAAACCTGTAATAACAGCTACATGCAAATAATATTTACACGGTATTATAAATTACATAAAACATTTTCCCAGATATATGATTTCATCAAATTTCACTTAAAGTAGTCTGAAATCAGCATAGCAAAATATTCAGGGCATATAATACACACACACACACACACACACACACACACACATATATATATATATATATATATATATATACATATATATATATATATATATATATATATATATATATATATTGTAATTCAACCTACATGAAAAAATATACCAAACTTGTCTACGAGAGCGACCAATGGAAAGTGGTGACGTCACGAGTCACCCAAACCCTTGTTTCTGCCGTGTCACCAACTTGACCTTGCAAGGCGGCGTGACACCTCTGGCTGGCTGCGTGAGTGACGCAACCTATGCACGCGATTCAAGGCCGCGACAATCTCAAGAGTCACTCTCGTCGCGGGCGCGCGCGTGACTCAGGGCAACGATGCTTACGAGGTGGTGATGCATTACTGGGAATGACTGAGTGACGACCAGTGAATCGGGTGAAATCTGCCGTTATTGATGACTGCGCGTTTATTTATGCATGCGAAGTGTGCGCGCATGGACTTATGAATGTGAATGCAGAACTGTAGTATGTATGTATGTTTTTAAATGTATAAATGTATATATCTATATACTATATATATATATAATAGATATATATGTACATACATACATACTCTATACATACACAGTGTATATATATACATATTTATATACATATATACTATGGTTCTGTATTCATATTCATAAATATATGCATACACTGGAGATATACAGTATATATATAAATACACACATATATATGTATATTTATATAAACATATGTATACATATATATATATACGTACATAAATATATATATAAATTACGGCAATTGTGAACATCTCCCATACAGTTACACCTCAACAGTTCCACCTCTACTCCCACTGCCACTTCCAATCCCACTCCTATTTCCAATTGCAATACCACTCCCACTTCCAATGCCACTCCCACTTCCACTCCCATTCTTATTTCCAATTGCAATACCACTCCCACTTCCAATTCCCCTTCCACTTACAATTGCAGTTGCAATTCCATTCCCATTTCCAATTCCAATTCCACTCCCACTTCCAATTCCATTTCCACTTCCAACTCCAATTCCACTCCACTTCCATTCCCACTTCAACTCCAATCAACTTCAATTCCAATTCCATTCTACTTCAACTCAATCCAACTTCAATTCATTCCACTTCAACTCAGTCCAGCTCAACTCCTCCCACTTCAATTCCACTCCACTTCAATTCCTCCACTTAATTCCCCTTCCACTTCAATTGCAGTTGCAATTCCATTCCCATTTCCAATTCCAATTCCACTCCCACTTCCAATTCCATTTCCACTTCCAACTCCAATTCCACTCCACTTTCAACTCCAATTCCACTCCACTTCAACTCCAATTCCATTCCCACTTCCAACTCCAATCCAACTTCCAATTCCAATTCCATTCCTACTTCCAACTCCAATCCAACTTCCAATTCCATTCCCACTTCCAACTCCAGTCCAGCTCCAACTCCCACTTCCAATTCCACTTCCGCTTCGGAGAAATTCACTTGGTATTTTCTGTCTGGCTTCCAGGTCGCCTTCATCCTCATGGCAGCCCTTTCTGGGTACGCCCTCGCAGACATCTCTCCCTACGGCCCCCCTGTGCATCATCATGCCCCGGTCGTCCATCACGTGAGTAGATCTCTCTCTCTCTCTCTCTCTCTCTCTCTCTCTCTCACTGTGTTTGTGTATATTATATATATACATATATATAATTATTTCATTTATCTTTCACGATATCTTCCTTGTATTGGATTTTCTCTTTTAGCTCTTTCTCTATCTATCCTCTTTTATAGGTCTCTCTCTCTCTCTTTCTCTCTCTCTGTATGTGTACATACTCTCTCTCTCTCTATATGTATATAGATATATACGAATAATATATATATGTTTATTTCATTTATCTTTCACGATATCTTCCTTGTATTGGATTTTCTCTTTTAGCTCATTCTCTATCTATCCTCTTTTATAGCTCTCTCTCTCTCTCTCTCTCTCTCTCTCTCTCTCTCTCTCTCTCTCTCTCTCTCTCTCTCTCTCTCTCTCATAAAAGTCTGTTATCTGTAAAAAGATCAGATAACTAATTGGTGGCAAAAGGATTTTGGACCTAATTCCTTTACCTTTGCTTTCGTTTTACAGTTATTAAAGTACAACAACTCTTCTGTTGTTGTAGTTTCTACTGTTGTAATGTCCCTTTAGACTTTTAAGATAACCGGTCACCCTATATCACATACAGCGTATGTTCATACATTCATACATTAAGTTCTCTTACCATCATACGTCATACTTTTCGATATAATGTATTCTCTGAGAATACACTATCAAATTATATTTAGTAAGTAAATAAATACAAGAAAAATTATTCATACAAAATATAGAATTCACTCTGATAATTACATCTCCTTAACCGTCACGAACAAATTAAATTAACACCATCGTTAAATTCAACGCAATTATTGCTATTTACAAAATCCTTACCAGTGCAAATAATAACAATCGTGATGAGAAGCACTACTCCTCCATCGATAATATAACAACCAGTATAACAAAAACAACAATAAAAAATTAATAAAGAAAAACTCCTCCATTCCTCTTCCCAGGCACCAACCCCTACGACTACGGATATGGCGTGTCCGATGCCTACACTGGCAACGACTTCGGCCACTCCGAGAGCTCCGACGGTAACGTAGTAAAGGGGTCGTACCATGTCCTCCTCCCCGACGGCAGGAAGCAGGTCGTCACGTACACAGCTGACCACTACAACGGATTCCAAGCCCAGGTCAGGGGTCACGAGTTGTTCTGAGAAGGAGTTCTATGATAATCGAACGAATTCGAACGAAGACTATTTCGTTTTCTATGCAGTTTAATAGAAATTCCATGACTTCGTTTTCTATGAAAGTCTGTTAAGAGGGATTTTGTTCGTCAAGAGACTTTGCAAAGAATGGAACAATTATTTTGTGCTCTCTTGGTAATTCTGTGGGAAATACTACGATATTTTCATTTAATGGGGAATGAAAAAATTTTTTCTCTTTTTTTTTGAGGAATTTTAAAAAAACTTATTTGTGTCTAATCAATTCTACACAAATACAGAGATTTCTGTATTCTTAAAGGTATATCTAACTCCATACACAGATTTTCACATTTACATTTCCTTACTTTCCTCGTAATTGCTTTCCTATTTACATTCCCATATACCTAAATAAACCAATAAACATGAAAAATAACGTAAATAGAATTTACAAAATGTAATGTAAGTACACAATTGCTCTTGCATAGGTGACACGCCACTACTTGGAGGTTGGGTCAAATTTGAAATTTCTTGCGGTTTTCAAATCTCTCTCTCTCTCTCTCTCTCTCTCTCTCTCTCTCTCTCTCTCTCTCTCTCAACAAAAATACATCACAGTATTAGTTATGTCAATTGGTCAATGTTGGACAGCTAAGTGTACACCTGAATTTCACCTCTCATACACTTCAGGAAATTCTTTTTTTCTCCTATTCCAGCAACTTTTGTGACAGTTTAAAATCGTGTTGCTTTCATTTTTTTCCTTTTCTCTTTTTCATCATTTTTATCAGTCACAACAAGTTACCGGATAACTTTTGTAACTTATATATCTCTTCCAGAAGGGACCTGCCATTTTTCAAAAGATACTTTTTTTTGTATTTTTTTTCTCTTCATAGGGATCTGTCTCTAATATGCAAATGTATATTATAAAACTTTGGCTGACAGAGAGACACACACATACAGCACACACACATACATATACACACACACACACACACACACACACACGCTTTATTATGCGAATAACTTACATCAAAGGGAATTACAATAGTTTCTAAACTAAAGGCCCAGGTTCGAATCCTGGCCGGGACAGAAGCACCTACCAATTGTAATTCCTTTTGGAGGTAAGTTATTCACCAGGTATTGTAAATTCGATTCTAAACAATAGTCATGGCTTAATGTTAGAATATTGTATAAGTGACAAAGATTCAATATTGTATAAGTATAAAGATTCAATATATATATATATATATAATTTATTTAAATATATGTATATAAATAAATACATAATTTATTTAAATATATATATATATATATAAATATATATAATATTATATATATATATATATATATATATATATATATATATATATATTATATTAACCTTTAACCACTCTAATATATCCACAGGTCGCCTACGAAGGAACTGCCCACTACCCAGAGGTCGTGGGTCATGGCCACGGTCACGGTCACGGCGTCGCCCACGGACCCCCCATCTATGGATAAAATGGGTATATAATGAAAACAAGGATAAGGATAATCTACACCTGAAAACATCAGTGAACTAGTATGCACATCTCTGAGCATATCTCGCATATATGAGCTGGGATAATTACATATATTTATATAACAAGGGAATAAATGAGGTAGGATATACATATATGTATATAAATTATAAATTATATATATATATATATATATATATATATATATATATATATATATATATATATATATATATATATATATATATATAAAACAAGGAAAAGTGGAATAGGGCTGTCGAATTCGCTTCTGTGGAGTGAGCTGGACTCTGCCAAATTCAGTCTGAACGGAAGCCCAGTTACCTGCTTAGATTAGGCGATTTGAAAGTCCACTATTACTTGAGTGCCTTAAAAAGCTTTCGTACGAATTTCATAAAATACAAAGATTACACGGGAAGTTAACTGCTTGGTGGACTACGTGGAGATTTGGAAGTCAGTAGTTAAATTAATAAATTTGAAACGAATTTCATAAAATCCGAAGTTTACAAGAAAGTTTAGCAGAACTTTCAAAATGAATATGAAACGATTTTTAATGAATCTAAAACATTCTGTGACTGCTATTCCGAACTATTAACAAAAACGTATATAAATTACATATAACTCTATACCAAAGATTAAGCTTAAATATGACCTTAAGAAAATATCTACATATATTTTTTTTTTAAGTTTTCATAATACCAAAGATTAAGCTTAAATATGATCCTAAGTAAATATCCACAAATATTTTTTTAAAGTTTTTTTAAATGGAAAGACACGCCTTTCTAAAGAATGTTCAAATTCACAAACGTTTAAAAAAATTCACGAATGAGACTTTTGTTTAAGGAGGGGGATTCAACTATAGCATTTTAATAACCTAAAATAATCTAAATTCCTTTATACGTGAATCATTCAGTTAAGCAATTACTTTAAGAGTTCCAAATGTGCGCAAACTCTATTCCGTAAAAATAAACCCAGCCTTTTACAATGCTTCTTCATTTTAATTTATATATCACAGTAGTATTCTATAAAAAATTTCATTTACAAAATTTTAAATATACAATTTCTGGAACTCAGTAACCCTACCATGTCGACTTCCACATCAGAAACTCGTACTAATACATGCATTCACAAGTCATCACTGGTCCGTATATGATCAAATTTCTTAAAAAACTAAACGGAAAACCATTTGGTTCAGAACAACGAAATGTGCTATGATATATAGAAAACGACTTCCGGGCCCCACTGCCATAACATAGCATGAATTAGGAATTAAAAAATAACGATATTTTCCAAAACCAACAAAATCCAAAATGTAAAAGGAATTATCTTAAATTACGAAATACAGTATATCGTTCAGGCAATATGACCGACTTCAGCTCACTTCACTTCTAGTCTTTTCTCTTATTCCTTTACCAGGAATGTCTGAAGAATCATTGCTGTAACAATTATCACATTCGCTGCCATCATTCTATGGTGTCGTAACTGAACGGATTTGAGAATATCTGAGGTTTGCTGGAAATCTTTGAAAACTTTCCACCCGTCGTGAATTGCCTGTCTTGTAATCGGATAGCCTATAACTGTAATTCATATGCATAGACATATGTATGCTATGCCTCCACAAGGGTCACGTGACTAAAAGTACTGCAAGAGACTCGGAAGGGAATATTAAAAGGCTTAAGTTCCTTCATTTGCATAAATTCACGCCCTGAAGATGTGTATATTAAATACACGAAAGCGCTAGGTACCTGTGCCTTTTAATATTTCTTTCTGGCTCTTATAAATATATAAATATATATATATATATATATATATATATATATATATATATATATATATATATATATATATATATATGTATATTATATATATATATATATATATATATATATATATATATATATATATATATATATATATATCATATATATACACATAAGTTAGAACATCTTTGTTCAAATGACTGAATGACTTTCTCTCTCTCTCTCTCTCTCTCTCTCTCTCTCTCTCTCTCTCTCTCTCTCTCTCTCTCTCGCTGGTCGTGATTGATGCATCTGCTTATTTCTATTCTTGCCATCTCGCTTAAATGCTGGTCATGGCTGGTGCTTTACTTTAATTGCTTTATTTCATGGCTTCTGCCTCTCTTAGTAATGTACCTCTCTCTCTCTCTCTCTCTCTCTCTCTCTCTTTCTCTCTCTCATTGTCTCTTTTTCCTCTTCTCTTCCCTTTTCCGTTTTCTGCTCCATCTTCTCCTCCGGAGTCGTTTTGCTTATTGTTGCATTGTTTGCATTCCCTCTCTTTATCCCTTTCCTTATTTTGCTCTTCCTTTTCCTTCTTTTTCATATATTTCCCAACTTATTCAGTTTTTCTCCGTGTCTTCCATCGCACAAGATCATCCTTTAATTATCCCTTTTTTTTAATATTATGATCATTATCAATTTTATATTCGTTTTTTTCATCATAATCAGTTTTTCATTTTCATCATTTTATTCTTATTATTATCATCATATTTTTGTCCCCTTACAATAATAAGGAAGTAAGCAAAGGATTTCCATGGAATGTGCGATGCGTTCTTCAATCTTTTGAAAAATTATTTTCTTAAATATCTACGTTCTATTAATTCTTTCATTTTTCTTTCAAAAAAGGTTCCGCACTAATGACGGTCATTTGAAAGTTTCAAAAATCTTAGCTCTATCATAAATCATCTAGCCTTGATATACTCAATCACCAAAGCTGATAAACTCGATCACAATGGCTTATGCTACAGATGGTAAAACTAGATTTATCGACCCTGATTTACGTTTATTTATCTACTCTCTTTCTCTCTCTCTCTCAAAATAAGTATCTTTATACCCAACTCCATCAAATCTCAAAGAACCAGAAAATACTCTAGCTAAACTTTTAAAAATAAAATTTGGTTAATTTTCATAACGATATTAGATTCTATCCATGAAGTTCCATAACAAAATTAAAAACACACTCCAATTCAAGGATATTTTTTTGCAATTATTAATTTTTTTCGGTTAAGTTCAAAATTTTAAAAAAATATTCCAATTCAAGGATATTTTTTTGCAATTATTAAATTTTTTTTTCGGTCAAGTTAAATATGTAAATTCAGGACATTTTTTCCCCCTTCATTCTCCATCAAGACGAATAAAAAAAATCTCATCTGCGATCAGTTAAGTCACATTCTCTCTCTCCTTATTCTTTTATCACTCTTTCCCGAAATATGCAGAACACCTTGTTCGATTAAATGGCTCCATTTGTACTGTACACAGCGAGAAGCAAAGCAGAGATGATGATAATTTATTGTGTTCTTGTAACGATGTTGTAAATACCGAATGTCAAATCAAAATAAATTTGTGAATATTTACGTGTGGTTTTCTTTTAAAAAATTTCCATTCTTTTGTCTGGTTACAACACACACACATATACACGTACATATACATATATATCTTAATTATATATACATATATATGTATGGATATATACGCATATATATACTATGTATGTATGTGTGTATATATAAGTATATGTATATATGTATATTTATAATTATAGACATGTATATATACATACATACATATATATATATATATATATATATATATATATATATATATATATATATATATATATATATATATATATATATATATATATATATATATATATATATATATATATGAATGCGAGAGGAGGTGATGAAAATAGGTTACTCATTACGGCTATTTGAATAAATGCAACTTATGAATAATTACGGCTCGTATAGCAAGTGTTTGGAAATATCAGTCTTACTGAATAGAGAGATAAAAATAAACGAATCTCATAAAGAAATGTGGGAATCAGACAGAGCATTTGTTTGATTGTGAAAGCACCTGAAACGAAAAAAACATTTTCTAGTAACAAGATGACGCAATGAAAGGCTGAATCCCTCCTTACTTATAAACGGACCTCTGCCTTTAATAACTGCCAAAGTATATTTCATCTGATCTTTTCTTGATCTCCTTGCATTCACAAGAAGTCTGCCATCAGCCCTATCACCCAATTCCATTAGGCAACAAGATTTATTTCGACGGACCAGGTAAGTCCACCTGTGTTACCTGTCCCGGAACCATTTTAAAATTTCCTCCCAGAGGCAAAAAAAAAAAAAAAAAAAAAAAAATGGGTAATGGGGTGGAAATGGGGGGCTGGGTAATGGGGGGGTCAGTAATCTCTCAATTCCATTAGCCGGACAATCTCCCTTATTATCTGGGACTCTATCTATGCGCGTCTCTCTCTCTCTCTCTCTCTCTCTCTCTCTCTCTCTCTCTCTCTCTCTCTCTCTCTCTCTCTTCCCATCCTGTCAGGCTGAAGTCTTCATTTTCCCGTCCCTAGAGCAGCACCAGGATATCCCGAGGCCACGCCCTATTCCTACTCCTACTCCTACTACTCCTGCTACTCCTCCTACTCCTACTACTCCTCCTCCTGCTGTACTACTCCTCCTGCTGCTGCTGCTCCATCCTTTATTGATCCTACACGTCCCTGTGAGCAATCCATTATCACTCTTCACTTATTGAGACATCGCCCAAAAGGAAGGAAGGAAGGAAGGAAGGAAGAAAGGAAGACAAGAAGTGAGAGAAAAAAAAAAGACGGAGAGAAAGGACGCCATTATACACTTCATTTCTCGGACGTGCTTTCAAATGGCATCCAATCCTCCTCTCGGAGTTAATTCTCAATTACACACAAAAAGCTTTTGTTGCTTTTATTTCCGTCAGGCTGTCTGTTGTTAATAACAGGAGTTGAAGCCTCTCTCTCTCTCTCTCTCTCTCTCTCTCTCTCTCTCTCTCTCTCTCTCTCTCTCTCTCTCTCTCGCACGGTCTGCAATGGGGAGAATCGGGATAATGCATTGTTAGTAATGGCAGATTATCTACTCCGTCATAAATGTATAGTTAGTGAATGATCTCAATTTTTGGAAATGTAAAAACGAAATATATGGAAACTCATGACATGTATTAGTGAGCAATTATATATATATATATATATATATATATATATATATATATATATATATATATATATATATATATATATATATATATATATATATATATATATATACATATATATACACACACACACACATATATATATTATATATATATATACATATACATATTTACTGACAGGACCTCATTGAAACTGGATGGTATCTAGCGGAGATATTTATTCAAGAAAGTAACTATTGAATAAATATCTCACGCTAGATACTATCAGTGTCAATAGTCCTGATAATAACTATTAATACACAGATAACTGTGTAGAGATAAAGTTAAAAACATACATATATATATATATATATATATATATATATATATATATATATATATATATATATATATATATATATATATTCATGAACCCTAAATTCTATCCTTTTCCTCTTAATCCAAAAAATATTTGGCACAAACAAGCTAATGGCTGCATTTTGCCCAGACAGGAGTCAGTTTGGTGTGTATTTTTCAGTTTGGTTGGTGTTTTTATTTAATAAGTGATTGAGTCAGGCTCAGTTTGTAAAGCAGTCAAATACAAGCACTGTATATATATATATATATATATATATATATATATATATATATATATATATATATATATATATATACATATACATACATTTTGACATAATATATACATACATATATATATATATATATATATATTCATATAAATATATACATATATATATATACATATTTATTATACACTCAAAGAAAAGGTTTACACAAGAACATCAGCAAAGGCTAAATTTAAGGAATGGCGCATATGTGATCTGAAGCATGTAAGAAAAGTTCAAGAAACTAATTAAGTTTTTCCTGAAGAACATTCACAGGCTCTCTGAATCTTCACGATAAAAAAAAAAAAAAAAAAACTAATGGTGAAAAAGATTAAAAATTAAAAATCCAACCCAAAATTCAGCCTAAATCAGGAGTCGCAGATAAAACGATTATTCAACTTTTTCTTAAAGTTTGTTGAGGAGGGGGGAGGGGTGGGGGAAGGAAGACGAGAACGCCTTCTACTGAAAGATAAAACTGGAAAATAACTAAATGAATGAAGACCAAAAAATTGACGACGTAAAATAACTAATAACTACATAACTGAAGACCAACAAAATGACAATGTAGTATATAAATATCGTAAATTAAAATTGACAAAAACAGAAAAAGGCACAAAATAACAGCATAAATTAAAATTATCAAAATTCTCTCTCTCTCTGACTTCCATTCAGTCTACAGTATTACAAACAATTCAACGGTTTTAAAGGGCGAATTCAGGCAATGGAACCGTAATCTCATAGAGGAAATTGGATAATATTTAACGCCGCAATGTGTCGGGGGCTTCCTTGCATGGTCATCCCGTATGAGGGGATTATTCGAGGGGAAGGGGGAGAGGCCCAAGATAGGAGAAATAGAGGAGGGGGAGGGGAGGGTGAAGCAAAAGGCGGCGGAGGTGGTAGCAACAAAGTACAGAAGAGGGGGAAGGGGAGAGGGCCAAGACTGGAGAAAGAGGGAGAGAGGGGAGGGAGGGAGGAGGGGATGGGAAGGATGGGATGGGATGGGATGGGAGGGGGAGGGGATGGGATGGGATGGGAGGAGAGGGGATGGGATGGGAGGGGAGGGGATGGGATGGGATGGGAGGAGAGGGGGAAGGGGATGGGATGGGAGGGGAGGGGAGGAGGAGGGGAGGGGATGGGATGGGATGGGATGGGAGGGGAGGGGGGAGGGGAGGAGAGGGGGAGGAGGAGAGGGAAGGGATGGGATGGGAGGGAGGAGGGGAGGGAGGGGGAGGAGATGGGATGGGAGGAGGGGAGAGGGGGAAGGGAGGGTTGGGATGGGATAGGAGGGGAGGAGGAGGGAGGAAGGGGGAGGGGATGGGAGGGGGAGGGGTAGGGTAGAGGGAAGGAGGGGAGGGGAAGCAAGGCAGCGGAGGTGGTAGTGGCAAACTACGGAAGGAGGAAGGGGGGAGAGGCCAAGATTGGAGAAAAGAGGGGAGGGGAGGATGGGAGGAGGGGAGAAGGGGGGTAGGGGGAGGAGAAGAGGGGAGGGTGAAGCAAAAGGCGGCGGAGGTGATAGTAACAAACTACGGAAGAGGGGAAGGGGGAGAGGGACAAGATTGGAGAAAGAGGGGAGGGGGAGGAGGGGAGGGGTAGGGAATGGGGTAGGGGAGAAGGAGGTGGAGCAAAAGGCGGCGGCAGTGGTAGCAACAAACTACGGAAGAGGGGAAGGGGGAGAGGGCCAAGATTGGAGAAAGAGGGGAGAGGGGATGGGAGGGGAGGGGAGGGGAGAAGGGGAGGGAAGTAAAAGGAAGCGGAGGTGGTAGCAACAAACTAGGGAAGAGGGAGGAGGTTGCAATAAAACTCGAGAAAAGGGACTAGAAATTGAAATACGAATATGAGAGAAGACCAGACTATTGCCGAGGGGAATCGGCAACGTGGGGAAAATGACGACCGGGGGAAGGGGGGTGGGGTTGGGAGGGGGGGGGAAGAACAGAGGGGAAAGGGGAAGAAAGAATAAACGACGAGGGTATGTAAGAAAAATATTGGATGAACGTAAGGTATAAAATGAACATAGGAAAAAACTATCATGATACATATTGCGAAATAGGAATACAATGAACATAAAGAAAAAAAATATCATAATACATGTTGTGAAAAATGAATACAATGAACATAAAAATAAAAAATGAATACAATGAACATAAGAAAAGAGAAAAAATTATCATGATACATACTGTGAATAAGGAATAAATTGAACCTAATAAAAAATCATCATGATACAAATTGTGAAATACGAATAAAATGATCATAAGAAAAAAATATACATATTGTGAAAAATGAATAAAATTAACATAAGAAAAGAGAAAAAATTATCATGATACATACTGTGAATAAGGAATAAATTGAACATAATAAAAAATTATAATAAGACATATGGTTAAAAAGGAATAAAATGACCTAAAGAAAAAAATGATTATAATACATATTGTGAAAAAGGAATAAAATGAACATAATGGAAAAAAATATTACAATACACACTGTGAAAAATATTAATAAAATAAGAAAAAATTATCGTAAGATATATTGTGAATAGGAATAATATGAACAAAGGAGAAAAACGATCATAATACCTATTGTGTAAAATGAATAAAATGAACAATAGAAAATTATTTATCAAAAATTCACCAGTAATGAGGATCAAAATTTAAGTCATATATGAAGGCTGAAGTTCATTTAGTTGGTCCGCTGGTATGATGGCTAGTGTCGTGACATGCCGCCAAGATGTTGCGAGTTCGCGCCTTCCCCAGGACGATGAAGAGATCACTGGCTCTATATCATGATCAGTAATTACCGCGGTATGGGATCTGCGGTGGGAGGTTGAAACCAACGTTCTTTGGAAGCTTGAATTTCAAGTCAATGGCTCCTTTGGTGTACTTGTTCCATGTGAATAGGTTTCATCTACCGAGATAATAATAATAATAAATAATAACCGGATACGCGATCGATACAGGATCAGGTTCAACGAGTTTGCCATTATTGGAAAGACGTGAGAGGGATAAAATCTGACATGTACACAAATATCATCTTCTGGAAGCAAGCGTCCGCGCGAGTCTTTAGAACAGAATAGAATATAGAATTTTGGCCAAAGGTCAAACGCTTGGACCTATGAGGTCATTCAGCGCTGACAGGGAATTTGACAGTAGGGAGGTTCGAAAGGTGTAACACCTCGCAGCTGCACTTTGAAACAATTGTTAGAGAGGGTGGAAAGTCATATGGAAGGAAGAGATTATGAACGGAGGTACAGTAAAAGGAATGAAAGAGGTTGCAGCTAGGGGCCGAAGGGACGCTGCAAAGACCCGTAAGTAATGCCTACAGTGTGCCACGTGAGGTGCACTGAAGGCCCCACCCCTCCTACGGGGTCTGTGAGTCTTTGTCCAATCCCTTCGAAAGTGCAACTCCATTACATGGATGAAATCTCCCTCAGATCTGAAAATCTCCCGAATGCAACCTGTATCAGTGTTTCCATCTCGGAAATTTTTCCAGTAAGCTTTCTGAAACACAATCTATTCCGACCGAAACAGAAGTGTTGATGTTTGAGTAAAAATAAAAATACTCAGGACATATATATATATATATATATATATATATATATATATATATATATATATATATATATATATATATATATATATATATATATATATATATATATATATATATATATATACACACATACATATATATATATATATATATATATATATATATATATATATATATATATATATACACACATATATATATATATATATATATATATATATATATATATATATATATATATACTTCCGTGTGTGTGTGATAAAGAAATCTGATTAAAGAAGACCTCATTATGTGATATGAAATTATACGCAGCCCGATGCGAAATTTTTAAGATCACGGATCTTGTTTTTCACTCATTAAAGTGTGCTCTTCAACCATGAAAATAAATATGCAAAAAAAGCCTCAGCATCTTGAAGTTATACTGAACAAATATGCCACTCCAAAATCATGCTGTAGAGGTTAATAATAATAATAATAATAATAATAATAATAATAATAATAATAATAATAATAATAATAATAATAATAATAATAAAAATAGTATATCATGAAGAACTCTCTCTCTCTCTTGAATTGAATGAATAAAGGATGGAATTTACGAAATCCTGAATCTCTCTCTCTCTCTCTCTCTCTCTCTCTCTCTCTCTCTCTCTCTCTCTCTCTCTCTCTGGAATAAATAAAGGATAGAATTTTGAAATCCTGAATATCTCTCCCTCTCTCTCTCTCTCTCTCTCTCTTCTCTCAATTTCTTCCTTCACCAGTGACCTATGGAAGACAAAACATCTCTCAGTCAAGGAGTAAGGTAGGACTGCCGAACGCAAGCCCTACTTCCTTCAGGATACTGCCGGAAGAGAAACAAAGGACGTGATTACAGAATCCTTGAGATGTCTTCTCCGGACATTTAAGAAAATGAGGCTAATGCAGCCCATATCAGCAGCAGCAGCAGCGGCATAAGCATCAGCACCAACAGGAAAAAAAGAAAAAAGAAGAAGAGAGACTTCTTCTACAACGAAAGATGATATCGTATAACCAATTTTCGTCTTCTGTGGGTAACCTAGACAGGGAGACACAGTAAGGAAGAAGAGGAGGAGAAGAAGGACAGGAGAAGGGAGAAAGCAAAACAGACGGCTGAGAGGGGGGAGGGAGGAGGGGAGGAGGAGGAGGGAGGAGAGGAAACAGGATGGGGATGGGGAGTGGAGAAGGTGAAGGAAAGGGGAAGGGGGGAGGTGGGGATGGGAGAAGGAAGAGGAGGGTGGGGATGGGAGGAGAAGGAGTAGGGGAAAGACGAGGGGAGAAAGGATGGGTAGGAGAAAGAGGGAGTGGGGATGGGAGAATGGGTAGGGAGGGGAAGGGAGGGGAAAGAGGAGGGGAGAAAGGTTGGGTAGGAGAAAGAGGGAGGAGAAAGGGGTGGGGATAGAAGAAGGGGTAGGGGAGGAAGGGAGGGATGTAGGGAAAGGAGGGTGGGGATGGAAGGAGAATAGGGGTAGGAGAGGGGAAGGAGGGGAAAAGGAGGGGGGAGGAGAAGGGAGAGGGAGGGGAAAGAGGGGTGGGAGGAGGAGGGGGAGGAGGAGAAGGGTGGGGATGGGAGGAAAGGGAAGGGGAGGAATGAGGAGGGGAGGGAAGGGTTGGGATGCAGGAAAGGGGAGGGGGAGGGAGATGAGGAAGTAGAAGAGACAGGGAGGGGGAGGGGAAGTAGAATAGGCAGGGGAGGGATGGGAAGGGAAGGGAGGGGAGGAGAAGCGAGGGAGAGAAGGGAGGGGTTATTAGGGGAGGATGGCCAGAGCAACTGCAGTGCTAGAGAGAGAGAGAGGCGGAGGAACAAGAAATTACGGCCGTAAGGAGAGACTTTTCGACACGAGATAATAGGAAATGATGCTATTATTTCTCTCACAATTTCTCTCATCATTATTTGAGTACTTCTGGTTATATAAACTGGGATCGTTTGAAGATTTTTTTGTGAATACTTAAAAATGATAACATTATTATTACACATTGCATTTCTCAACTCTAAATGCATATGTACAAAAAAACATCTTCAACTCTAAAAATGTACATATATATATACAAAAACAACATATATATTTGAATATATATATATATATATATATATATATATATATATATATATATATATATATATATATATATATATAATTTATCTTGTATAAACCAAAGATGATCTAAAATATATTAATAAATTCAAAACATCAGCTCATCAGCTCATCAGTGTTTCTACCCCAACAACACTGCGGCATACTTCAAGGTTACTACGATGTGGTGAGTAGCCACCAGGATAGTTGGTA
This sequence comes from Macrobrachium rosenbergii, assembly GCF_040412425.1. NCBI lineage: Eukaryota > Metazoa > Arthropoda > Malacostraca > Decapoda > Palaemonidae > Macrobrachium > Macrobrachium rosenbergii. The sequence goes on along the minus strand of NC_089791.1, from coordinate 28,854,683 downwards.
AGATCCTTAGGCTAAAACTTTCTGTTATCTACACGTGTCCACACATACACACATATAATTTGTTTGGAGTATATAATCTCTTTGCACACACACACACACACAAGAACACACTTGTTTATTTAGAAAAATACACATACAATTTACTTGGAAAATATGACATCCTTACACATTCACACACAGTTTATTTGGAAAACATAATCTCTTTACACACACACATGCACACAAACACACACAATTTATTTGGAAATTATAATCTCTTTACACAAACACATACACAAAAACACACACAATTTATTTGTAAAACATAATCTCTTTACACACACACAAAATTTACTTGGAAAATATAATCTCCTTACACACAGACACACAATTTATTTTGGAAATATAATCTCTATACACACAAAATCTATTTGAAAAATAGAATTTCTTTAAGTGATGTAAATATACTGATACCCAGCCTGACTGCCTCATCCCAGGAAAGGTTGTTTTTCAAACATGTAGCGTCTAATTTGAAAAAAAAAAAAGGAAAATTGTTTTTTTCATGAAGCTAATCTCGTCAACAGCTAGATTCAGGTCTGCTGTTGTTGTTGCTTTAAAGCAGAGTAGCCAAAGGGGTGTTGAATTTGTGAAAGGAAATAGACTGGCGGGGAGAGAGAGAGAGAGAGAGAGAGAGAGAGAGAGAGAGAGGGAGTCAAATGCGATTGCCAAAACACACAGTAACTCTACTTGATGTTCAAATACTCATCCCCACCGTCTCTCTCTCTCTCTCTCTCTCTCTCTCTCTCTCTCTCTCTCTCTCTCTCTCTCTCAGGTTACACAAAGTCCGGAGAGAATAAGTATTCCATTGCATATTACGGAATGCGTTCTCGCAAGCTATGAAAATTCTAAATCGGGAATTGAAGACTGAAATCCACTTATACATTTCCCTTCGACAACGAACGAACGAAGACTTCTTTTGGAAATGGAAAACATAACAAACATAATATAATATATATAAACACATATATTACATCTTTTAATTAAAAAAATATATATAAAAATATACGCGTCTGGGCACGGTCTCGAAAGGCAGAGAAAAATACCCAGACACGATCATGGGGAGAAGCGATGCGCTTGTAGGATCACTTATTCACGAGGGCGCCTGTGTCAGTAATAAAGGCCTGTTCACGTGCAAGCGGGTCCCTGTATTATTCAGAGGCTTCGCCTCCTGATCCATTGTAGCCCCGGGATAATAAGCCAAGGGCATGACTGCTTGCTTACCAGTTGCGCTGGAAGAGGGTGAAAGTTCAGTTTCATATTTAACGTTCAGTTTCATATATATCTTTTTTTCTTACTAAACTCTGAGACTCCAAACTCTACTAGGAAGTCATGTCTAGGACAACCAAGCTCGTTCTCCTTCTAGTATTTGGACGTTGGTTGCTAGTTTTTCAACCATCTCCTAGTATTTTGACACTAGTTTTCTAGTTTCTCAACTGTCTCCGAGTACTTTGACACTAGTATTTTGACACTACTATTTTTCAACCCTCTCCTTCTAGTATATTGCACTAGCTGCTAGTTTCTCAACTGTCTTCAGTATTTTGGCACTAGTTGCCAGTGTCTAAATGCCTCCTTCTAGTAAATTGACACTAGTTGCTAGTTTTTCAACCCTCTCCTAGTATATTGGCACTTTTTTTTTGTTTCTTAACCATTCTCTTCCTGTATTTTGGCACTAGATGTTTTCCTAAAAATTCATTTCTAGCATACTGACACTAGATACTAGTTTCGCAACCGTCTCCTTCTAGTATATTGGCACTAGTTGCTAGTTGGTTATCCGGATTCCGGAGATCTCTCATATCAGGTTCTCACCAGCTGTCTACATTTAGAATAACCGATTTTGGGTTAGATTCTTCACTAAGGGAAACACTGAAGCCTCAGCCCTGTAATTAACCGACAGGTATCGGCATAATTACCAACTTTGAGTTAAATTTTTCATTAACGGAGATAATACCTTAACTGTAATAAACTGACTGGTACAGGTATAATTACAAATTTTTTTGTCAAATTCTTCACTAACGGAAATACTGAAACCTTAACTCTATAATCAGCAAACTAGCATAGATCATAATTAACTTTTTTAGAGTTAAAATTTTTGACTACAAGAAATACTGAAGCTTTATCTAAAATCTGTTATACAATGACTGGCATACGGACCTCACAACTGCAATGTATCTCCAAAAATTTTTTTAAATCATTTTATGAATCACATTCTTCTTCCTCCCGTCAAACTGTGTCACATTTCCCCTAATGATTTGTTTGTTAAAAGTGAAATTTCATCAATTAAGTTCATCTAGAATTACTTACTAGACATGCCAACAGTATTTCCAGGAAATGTTGCTGCCCTTGTTGCAAATATTTTCATATTTTTACTCTTAAAAACAAGAGCATTGCATTATAACACGACAAGAGAATAATTGTTAGCTTCCGTATACATATACATACATACATACATACATATATAAACCCTTCTCGTGGTCAGGCTGGTAACGGGACCTCGTTCTGATACTCCGGATGCAGGTCCGAACATCAGAATTATTTATAATCTTGCATTTTGATCTAAGGCTTTGTAGTGACAAGCTCATCCAAAAAGAGTGAGGAATTCGAGAAGTTAAGAGGAGCACTGCAGATATTACAATTACATACGCATGTGGTAAAAAGTGACCAATAGATTCTATTTACACTCTTCTTCTTTTAACGTGTTTTTTTTTCTCATTTTTTGTATGGGGTAAACACGATGTCTTCTTTGAAGGACTTTGACTTGGCTATGGGGTGAACCGCTTTCCTCGATCGGCTGCCCTGCCTGACATCAACAGACCCCAAGACCATATGCATAAATTGTACCAGTCACCAGCTCCTTTCTCCCAGCAGCAAGGGATTGAGCGGTTAAGTCGACAGTTTGAGACGTGTGAGGTGTCTGTTATGTTTTTGGGAGATGTTGGAGTGGCTTTGCTCTGTACCACCCATTTGCTTTTAAGCAAACCTATCCGTTGATTACATACATAATCCCGGGTGTCTACGGATAGCAAAGTGTCCGCCTCTCTCATCAATCGGCTGCACGATTTGAACCCGCTTTACATTTTCCTCTATGAAGTCAGCTGCTGCTCTAACGTTCACTTGGCCATCGAGGCTCTAATAGATTCTATTTACATTATATATAATATTTATATATATATATATATATATATATATATATATATATATATATAATATATTTGTATATACACACATATATATATTTATATGTATATATATAGATATATATATACATAGTAATAAATATATATATGCATACAAACATACATACATGCACATACAAATACATATACAAAAATGTCTCCGCACTGAATGTTACACACACGAGTCATCAATTAACAAACACAATCTGTTTGAAACAATGAACGAAGGCGCTTAGTAAAAAAAAATGAAATTTTGCCTTTTGCGTCGTTAATGAGCTAAACAACGAACCGTAATCATATGTCAATCATTTTCCCCGACTAGATTTTGTTCCCGGTAATTCCCCTCCCCTTTCTATCCCCTCCCCCTCCGCCTTTTCTATCCCGAAAGAGCTTTACAACACTTTTTCCGTTTTCACTGAAAAAATGGCAGTATTCAAAACGCTTTTGATTTAACACCCTGATTACTGACATTTAGTAATCGCGGCTTTGTATACTCTGATTAATCACATATGATTCAGTTAACAAAAATATCAGTATAACACTGCTGTCAACCGGATTTTTAATACTCAACATTTCCGTAATTT
>NC_089791.1:28835887-28848387 GCF_040412425.1 Macrobrachium rosenbergii | reverse complement strand
TGATCAATTCTGAAATATGCAAAATCATTACAGGCACAGCATGTTGAAACAAAGAAACATGGTTATTTTCTTACTGCTCTTTCCTCCTTTACCAATACAAAATTTACATGAATGTTTCTGATGTGAGGTGATAAAAAAAGCGACCAAAATTTGTACATAACAGAACTAAATATTATCCAAAGCAAATGGCATACAAAACAAATAATGGTGTCCTCGCTGAAATACGATACACGAGATTTTTCCGATTCTCTTGATATACATGCAAGGAACAAGCATGAACCGGCCCTCCCTACAACCCCCAACTCCCCAAAGCCTTCCCACACCCACCCACCTCCACCCCAAAAATCATACCCTATGTAAAAATTCGAAAAAATAGATCACATGGGCACATGTCAAGATCATGCTTGTCACCTACCTGTTGTCAACATTACGGTAAATAAAATGAGTAATGGCTCAATTCACAGTGTAAAGTTCTGGTGATGTTTTATCGTCGTGTCAACCTCATTTTTACGTAAGTTGCATTCTCTCTCTCTCTCTCTCTCTCTCTCTCTCTCTCTCTCTCTCTCTCTCTCTCTCTCTCTCTCTCTCTCTCTCTCCGTTTACAGTTCCCTTTTGTGTTCTCCCCTATCCCATCCATCCCTGTCCAATTCTGCGAACTTGGGGGGTCGGCCAGATTTCAACAGGTAGTTCTGGAGTAATTCCTCAAGTAATCTCGAGTAATCCCCCGTAATCTGCTTCCGCAATGCCCCTTACCTACCCGCCGTCCAATAGGGTCTGGCGAGTTAATCCGGGCCCGTTCGGAGACCCCGGGTCCTCCCTTTGGCCCTGAGACCTATTCGGGGATTTGGTCTCTGAGGTTAATTTGAAAATATATGAGGTTTCCTGACTAATTTCGGATACAAGATGGACTAGGTGCATTGCCTCCGTAATTGTAATTAAGAGGCTCCCGGGAGAGGGTGTGGGGGAGGTGTATAAAAAGGCGAAAGGTGGGCAGCAGATATTGTATGCTGCAGAGGGGAGAAAAGGTGGGGAGGGGGGAGGAGGAGGGGAGGGGAGGGAGAAGTCATGCAGCCTAGACCTGGGTTATGCGGTCGTCATGCAAAATAATAAAAAAGTATGGAGTTGATTAAACCATAAACCTTAATTAAAAATGAACGTTCTTTCAAGTAACAGATTGATGATACTCTTCAGTGATCTATCAGCCAGAGAGAGAGAGAGAGAAGAGAGAGAGAGAGAGAGAGAGAGAGAGAGAAGAATTTTCGTCAGATGACTGGGGGGAAAAATGATTGTAAATTCTATCAGAACTGATGAATGGGGGTATGAAATTGAGTTTTGATGAATTTCGAGGCAAAAATGACAAATTTAGCAGATTGCTTAAAAAAAAAAAACAATATCCATCAGGCAGATTTAATTACTTCGCATCTATAAAAGCATGATTATTTCATAGGTAGTAATTACATTTTTCTAAAGCATATTATTTACGTGTATGTAAATAAAAGCCCTAGCCTCTCTCTCTCTCTCTCTCTCTCTCTCTCTCTCTAACGCACGCATGCAATTGCATACACCCAGTCATACACCTACACTCACACCCACACACACACACACCCCCACGCAAACATAGATATAAATACATAATATTCATATTTTATATTTATACATATATAACTAAAATACATATATATATATATATACATATATATATATATATATATATATATATATATATATATATATATATATATATATATATATATATATATATATATATATATATATATATATATACATATATATATATATATATATATACATATATATATATATATATATATATATATAATATATATATATATATATGTATATATATATTATATATATACATATTACATATAATACATTATATATATATACTGTATATATATAAATATAATTAAGTATATATACACACATATCTACATATATTTAACCACTATTCCTATACAACTACAAAACTTTAAATACACAGATTAATCTACTCTCTCTCTCTCTCTCTCTCTCTCTCTCTCTCTGCCGAAATCTAAACGTTAGTCAGTTTATACTTTGGCGAATTTACGAAAGAAAAGAAGCAAGTCGGGGGTATTTTTCCCCGGAGTCTTTCGCAAGCGACAAGTCAATTTGTATGTAAATAAACCAAATGCGAAATGCCGTGGGTCTTTTTTTTCCCTTATGTTTTTTTTTTCTTTTTTTTCTTTTTTTTTCTCGTACCTTTTCGCTCCGCCAGACGCCGGTCCCTTTGAATCGTGGTGGGATAAGTTTTTTTTTATTATTTTCTTTATTTCATTGCATGTGTGTTGTGTTTTTTTTTTCCTTTTAAACTTCATCAGGACGATATGGAATTTTCATCTCCGTAAAAAAAGACGAGAGAGAGAGAGAGAGAGAGAGAGAGAGAGAGAGGCAGCGCGTATTATTTCATTTCCTCCTGAAAGCTAAGCTCCCGGATGCACTTTAGGATCTGTTTTATTTTTTTCAGAAATTTCAGCTGAAATTCCCGATTTATAAAAGAAATACATTTTTCAGTTTTCTGAAAAGAAAACTACTGTGCCGGCTTTGTCTGTCCGTCCGCGCTTTTTTCTGTCCGCCCTCAGGTCTTAAAAACCACCGAGGCTAGGGGGCTGTAAATTGGTATGTTGATCACCCACCCTCCAATCATCAAACATACCAAATTGCAGCCCTCTAGCCTCAGTAGTTTTTAATTTTATGTAAGGTTAAAGTTAGCCATGATCGTGCACCTGGCCCCGCCATAGGTGCCAACACAGGCCACCATCTGGCTGTGGCTGAAAGTTTCATGGGCCGCAGCTGAGAGTTTCATACAGCATTATGCGCTGTACAAAAAACTCGATTGCGCTGTGCCGAAGAAACTTCGGTGCATTTTTACTTGTTTATTTTATTCTCAATGAACAGCACTGACCACAAATTCATTTTTTTTTGACGAAGAAGCCAATATGAGAGGAGGCTTAGCACCTTAACCCTTTGATTACGGCCGAGATGAGACCTCACACTTACCACAATCCGGAGGGTTTTCAGACGGTAGTCACCCGTAGCATGCTACCAGACGCACGAAATCGTAAACAATCATTGTAATAGCGTTTGTATTTGTTGTTTTGCTGCAAATTAACCTGTTTTATTTATATGATAATATTGTGATAGTAGCGATCCGTGATATAGATATTATGCAATTAATGTAACAACACAAATAAATAAACATAGGATAAGTACTATATATCGGGGTTTAGTGTTGCCAGAGGTATAAGCACTGCACTGATTGAGGATGACAGTCTTCTTTTTTTTTGTCATTTTCTCTAATTCTGTTTGAATCCGTAAAGGACAGCTACATCACAGTTGTGTATTATAGTTAAAAATTATTTGTATATTCGTCAGAAAACTAATCATAAAGAATGTTCATCATTTTTATGGTTCCGCTTACTATTCCACTAGCTGGGCAAAAAAAAAAAAGAGAGAGAGAGAGAGAGAGAGAGAGAGAGAGAGAGAGAGAGAGAGAGAGAGAGAGAGAGAGAGAGGCGTGACAGAATAAAAATTTTTACCTATGATTTATTCCTTCTAATTGTACATCAATAACATTGGAGAGTAAGTAGACACAATCACAATATTGGTTGCAATATTAACCACATTTCTGGGTAATATTTTTATCAATGATCAAGCACCCAGCTGACAAGGGATACGCAATCTAGAAATTCAGATGAATTCTGCAGTGTTTGAAAAATGGTTTAAAACCAGCTTCTTCCCAATATAGGGCCATCTGCCATCATAGTGTTGGATAACGCTTCTTATCATTCAGTTCGAATTAATAAACCTCCGACAATGTCTGCCAAAAGGATGAAGTTAAAGACTGGCTAATAAAAAATTAGTAAAGTTGCAAAGACATTCATGTAAAGAAAATGATTACGTGATTGACAGACTGGCAAGAGATCATGGACATAGTGGTTAGGCTGCCTACATATCACTGCCAGTATAATGCAACAGAACTGATATGGGCGCAGGTGAAATCATACGTGGCAAAGAAGAATCATTTTAAAAAATCAGACCTGCTTCCTTTGGTCAAAGAAGCAATTGAATCCATATCTTCTGACAACTGGGCTAATGATGTGAGACATGCCGAAGATATAAAAAGAGATGACGCTTCAAGAGATGTTTGCATTGATAAATATATAGATTCTTTTGTTATCGATGTAGCATCCTCTGACGAGATTCTTCATAAGTAATGTCTCCTCATACTTCGATTGTAAATAAATTTATTGCTTTCCCTTGTTGTGTGATATCCTGTTGAACACTGAAATTGAAATAAATTGAAATATAGATCTGTTTTTCGACAGAAAGTGGCAGAAATATCTTTAAAAATCTACATATAACAGAAATGCCACAGCAGTGATGAGTATCATATGACAGTGCTTTAAAAAGCACAGGTAAATCTAATACTGTATAAATGTGTAATATATATATATATATATATATATATATATATATATATATATATATATAATTGTGATATAGTTTTGAGCTTTTGAATTGCTTTCTTTCGTGCATGCCGTAATCCGTCTTTACCTCCTTGCTGTATCAAGGTTGAATTTTCACTGTACAGCTATAAAATAGCTCATAATAAACATTCTTTAAATATTGTTACACCCTATATATATATACATATATATATATATATATATATATATATATATATATATATATATATATATATATATATATATATGGGTGTAACAATATTTAAAGAATATTTAAAATATGAGCTATTTTATAGCTGCACAGTGAAAATTCAACCTTGATACAGCAAGAGGTAAAGACGGATCACGGCATACACGAAAGAAAACAATTCAAAAGCTCAAAACTATATCACAATTATATGACTTCGATAACAGCAAAGGAACAGTAATAAAAACTATAGTAGATGACGTAACTCAAGAACATTGCTCAGTACAGCATCCAAATAAACAAAACTGAAAATGAAAACATCTAGGTTTCCAAATTTCTTGCATCTATCATTTTCATATATTGAATTTTTTTTTATCTAAAATTTAAGTGGGACAACAAAACTTCATTCAGAACTTTCTATTATAGTACACGTGCTTGATAACAGGCGCAAACAATGAGAGCTTGAAGTCAGAAGGTTAATGGTCAGTTTAAGAGGGGCAAAGTCTCTTCCTTAAACGGTCGTACTATAGTAACCCCCCGCCTTTCTTGTTTACTTAAGCTAACCTTGTTTACTCTTATTCAGTTTTCATCCTCTGGACTTTACTACTGAAGGTAATCTATTTCTTGTTTTGTCATTGTCATTTTTCAATCTTTAAAGCATTTTAATTTTGTAAGCTCTGTTGTCAGTTTTAAATAGTGTTTTTGTATCTTTTTAGCCAGAAAAGATGGGATATGGGTGATCCCAAAAGCGCACCTATTAATAAATATATCAATGATGAGCTGACTGTTCTTCCTATCCGTACTCCTACTATATATATGCATATATGTATATATGTATATATATATGTATATATATATATATATGTATTTATATGTATATATATGTATATATATATATATATATATATATATATATATATATATATATATATATATATATATATATATATATATCTTTCTATCTATGCATCTATCTCTGTGTCTAACTATCTGTTAATACACACACTAACACACACATATATGTATACATACGTATATATTAACTTTATCACATACACAATTGTTCTGTGCATTAACTAAATTACTAAAGGACCTCATTCAAACTGGATGGTATCTATAGATACCATGCAGTTTGAATAGTCACTAATAATATATATATAATATATATATATATATATATATATATATATATATATATATATATATATATATATATATATATACATCACGAAGGAAGCAGTAAAGGGAAAGGCATCCTCATCATCTACAGTTTATTTTCAATGCCGACGTTCCGACGAATTCCAAGTCGCATTTTCAAGGCTATAAAATATAATATAATTTGCGAACATCAATAACAAATTAATGCAATGGCAACAGCTCTTTATGTAGTAAAATATTTAAAACAAAACACCTCATTCCAAGACAAGTCAATAATGAGTAAAGGAGTTCACTAAAATCTTAAAACAACCTACCTATATGAAAGAAAGAACAAGACTAACATAAATAAGTACAAACAGAGTGAGGAAAACCAGTTGCCCAAACTAGGCTATAAACAATTTCACTGAGGACGATTGAGTATTTAACGACGGCACAGTCTTCCTGATAATTATGGATTCTAGGATGGTTAAGTCGTTGTTGTTCTGCACTCGGCCTAGGATGGAAAAATCCTTGCTGTCAATATAAGTTTTACATAATTTTGAATGATTTCGTATATTTGATTGCTCAGGATTAGATAACCTGCTACCTGTTCTATGACTTATGCCCCTGTAATCTATGCGGACCTTCAACAGCCTCCTCGTGCATCCCACATATGTATATCCCGTGATCACATCCCGGGCAAGTGTACTGTAAACAACGCTGGACGAAAACAGAGGACTGAGCCGGTCTTTGACTCTGAACAGAGACCCTATTGTAAAGGGATTTTCGGGATGATTTTCAGGTTTAAAGCTGGAAAACTCTTTTGAATAATGGCTGTGCATTTTCTCCTAAAGTATCATCATGCACGAAAGGGAAACTTGCATACATCTTTAGTTTCGGCACAGTCGATTCAGGTGTTGCCAGAGTCATTTTCTGTAGTAGCAGTTTATTTAGGGATCTGAAAAAGTCGTGATGGAAAACAATTATTATTGAAATATTTCACTAAAAAGGATATCTCATCGTGGAAACTCTTCCAGTTTGACAGTGGGTGTAAGCCCTATGGAGGAGGTTAAAATAGAGTTCAGTTTCAAATGAAAGAAACACGAACTATAAAAATTCATTCCCAAACCAGTAAATGTATTTTTTCTATACACACCTGTGTAAAAACCTGAGTCACACCTCTGGAAATAATAAAAGATCAAGGAAGGGGAGTTTGTTATTTACCTCCTTCTCCATAGCGAACCTTATGTTTGGATGTTGTCGGATGACGAACTCCAGAAAGGACTCTGCATGACATTCATGACGAAATAGGGAGAACGTGTCGTCAACATATCTTCGATAAAATAGAGGCGGAACCTAATGGGACATTCTTCTATTATGCGCTCCTCCAGGAGCACATGAAGATGTTAGCAAAAATTGGACCAAGTGGTGATCCATGGCCATCCCTTCAGTTTGTTTATACAAACTGAAGGCAAAGGTCGTGTCCAGCACGGCCAGCTCTAAAAGTTGTTTAAAAAAATGTCCTACTAAAATTATTAAAAATTGCATCTTCATCAGTAAAAGTTTGTAATATTATCTCAGTATTATTATTATTATTATTATTATTATTATTATTATTATTATTATTATTATTATTGGAGAAGCAATTCCACAGTTATGTATATGTACATATATTTAAAGATAAATATACAACTGTGGATTTGCTACTTCATTTAAGACTCATGCTACTATGAGTATTTTTTTATTACTATTATTTTTTTTTTTTAGAATATGAATCCAATTCATACGGGACAAGCATACAGGGACCATTGACTTGAAATACAAGCCTCAAAGTATATGGTAGACAGGTTTTCCAGGAATATTGGAAAAGTTTTCGTGCGTCTTTAATAGTGTTCTTGAAGACTCTAAAACTTATTTCTTTTCCGAAGAAGAATTTTTATTTAAATAAGACAAGCGATTTAAACTACTCTGTATCCTTCAAAAAATCTACTATTATAATTTGATGCTGGTACCATAAAAAAACTATATATTTATAACTTACTCTGCTATGCGAAAAAACTTAATCATTCCTTGCTGGAGGGCAGCCATCTCTCTCTCTCTCTCTCTCTCTCTCTCTCTCTCTCTCTCTCTCTCTCTCTCTCTCTCTCTCTCTCTCTCCCTTAATAAGGTGATCAATGGCAATGGAGAAGCCTTGTTAAAACAAAAAGGTCACTTTTCTCTTGAAGCTGACTGGATTACTGGGCGCTAGTGATGACCATTTCAGGAAACAGAAATTCTTGAGACCACCTTATTTTTAACTATTGGGAAAAATTAACGCACACAGACACAAACCAGTGTATACACACACACACACACACACACATATATATATATATATAATAATAAAATATATATATATATACTTATATACATATATTTATGTATATGTATCTATCTAAAATAATAATTTCAAGTTGATCTTGTCCTCCCAGGGTGAAATTTTCTATGAAAGCTTTATTGCCACGAAAATAGCATTTTTTTAAAGAAATAAATGTAAATGTAGCGAAAAATCATCATCATCGTATCCTTTTCCCTCGTCGTCATAGGAGATATCTATCTATCTATCTATCTATCTATCTATATATCTATCATATATATAGATATATAAATATATGTATATACATATATATACATATATATATATATATATAATATATATATATATATATATATATATATGCATACATGTATATAATATATATACATATATAATATATATATATATATATATATATATATATATATATATAATAAATATATTCATATATATATGTATGTGTATGTATATATAATATATATATATATATATATATATATATATATTTTACATATATAGTATATATATATATATATATATATATATATATATATATATATATATATATATATATATATAATATATATATATATATATATATATATATATATATATATATATAAATATATATATATATATATATATATATATATATATATATATATATATATAAAATATAAATATATATATATATATATATATATATATAAATATAAATATATATATATATATATATATATATATATATATATATATATATATATATAAATATATATATATATATATATATATATATAAATATAAATATATATATATATATATATATATATATATATATATATATAATATATATATATATATATATATATATATATATATATATATATATATATATATATATTTCTCCCCAGCGACGAGAGAAAAGGATACGATGATGATTTTTCACTAAATTTTTAATTTCTTTCTTTTTTTAAATATTGATGTTTTCGTGGCAATAAAGCTTTCAAGAAAATTTCATACCTTCTGCTGCAAGAAAGAATCATTGTCGCCTGGCGCCGTAATATCTTCGTGTTTTCCCTGCAGTCGTTTTAGAATTCTTCCGCTCATGCGTATAGCGCCATCACTCAATAGGTGCACTGACACCAAGGACTACAGTGGCCATCTCAGGGATCCTCAGGAAGACGTCTTGAAGCCTTCAGAGACAGCATGTGAGCAAAGAAGGCGAAGTTTATGGTTAAAATGAACTGGATGACGAAGCAGATCGACTAAAAGAGATTTTCAAGAGGAAAAGTACATCACGAGAATGGCAGATAGCTTCAGTCTGTAATTGTTTACTGCTGAAAATATGGACTACTTCGCGGAGCAGTATGAAGTCGAGGTTCCCGCCTTCTGCGATTATTCGGCACCTCTACAGTCGTATTGTCACTCACGGACGCAAGCTCTTCATTCGAAATAAGGAAGGAAATAATCAAGAAGAGAGAAGACAGTGGAACGGAGGAACTGAAGAATTTATACGAAATAAAAGGTAGAGAACTTGAGGTGTTTTCTAAGCTGATTGAGAGGGATTTTGGATGCCCAAAATTACCGCTTGGAGCAGTTCTTCGCTCGAAATAAGAAAGAGAAGGAACAAAAAGAGACGACATCGGCGTGGAGGTATACTGAAGAATGCTGACGAAGAAAAAGTAGATAACCTGAGGTGTTAGAAACTGCCTCAAAGATTTTGGATTCACAGAATTACTTTTCGGAGAAGCAAGGAAGAATCGAAGGGATGATCAATATCGTCAGTAAGAGGAATCTCATAAGTTTATAGAAGACGACTCCTTAAAGCAAAGAAGCTGTTTATGTGCCAGAAAAAGAACTCCAAGTAATGGTTATCGCGATGTTGAAATGATCTAAAACCTTCGAGATTTTCCTTGAAGACATTTTGGAATCCTTCAGTCCTCCGGCTCCTGGAAGGACGAGAGAAATGCCATTCGCGCATGCGCCGAGCTTCAAAGTGTCCAAGAACAATCTCCGAGATGCTTCAAATCGTCTGGAAGCCTTCGGAGACAGAAAGTGTCAGTTTTGAAAAGTAGGGTAAGAGAAAGCAAAGAGTATTGGTGAGGAAGGGTCCGACCCAGAGGCCGCTTCCTTCCTCCAAGGAAGCAGCCTATGGGTCTGACCCTTCCCATGGAAAGGGCCAAGCCCTTTGGGTGATTGGCCCCAAAAGCCTACAAGGCTTGCCAGTCTTTGAGGGCAGCCTTGAAGGGAAGGGGTCCGACCAGAGGCTGCTTCCTCGGAGGAAGGCAGGTATCCTGTCAGGCTGGGGAAGCAGGCCTGGAGAGGGCCCAAGAACTTCAAGGATGAGGCCCAAAGTCCTCCTAGGCTGGCCAGTCTCTTGAGGGCAGCCTTGAAGGGAAGGGTCTGACCAGAGGCTGCTTCCTCGGAGGAAGGCAGGTATCCTGCCAGGCTGGGGAAGCAGGCCTGGAGAGGGCCCAAGAACTTCAGGATGAGGCCCAAAGTCCTCCAAGGATGGCCAGTCTCTTGAGGGCAGCCTTGAAGGGAAGGGTCCGACCAGAGGCTGCTTCCTCGGAAGAAGGCAGGTATCCTGCCAGGCTGGGGAAGCAGGCCTGGAGAGGGCCCAAGAACTTCAAGGATGAGGCCCAAAGTCCTCAAGGATGGCCAGTCTCTTGAGGGCAGCCTTGAAGGGGAAGGGTCTGACCCAGAGGCTGCTTCCTCGGAGGAAGGCAGGTATCCTGCCAGGCTGGGGAAGCGGGCCTGGAGAGGGCCCAAGAACTTCAAGGATGAGACCCAAAGTCCTCCAAGGATGGCCAGTCTTTTGAGGGCAGCCTTGAAGGGAAGGGTCCGACCCAGAGGCTGCTTCCTCGGAGGAAGGCAGGTATCCTGCCAGGCTGGGGAAGCAGGCCTGGAGGGGCCCAAGAACTTCAAGGATGAGGACCAAAGTCCTCCAAGGATGGCCAGTCTCTTTGAGGGCAGCCTTGAAGGGAAGGGTCTGACCCAGAGGCTGCTTCCTCGGAGGAAGGCAGGTATCCTGCCAGGCTGGGGAAGCGGGCCTGGAGAGGGCCCAAGAACTTCAGGATGAGACCCAAAGTCCTCCAAGAATGGCCAGTCTCTTGAGGGCAGCCTTGAAGGGAAGGGGTCCGACCCAGAGGCTGCTTCCTCGGAGGAAGGCAGGTATCCTGCCAGGCTGGGAAGCAGGCCTGGAGACCCAAGAACTCAAGGATGAGACCCAAAGTCCAAAGAATGGCCAGTCTCTTGAGGGCAGCCTTGAAGGAAGGGTCCGACCAGAGGCTGCTTCCTCGGAGGAAGGCAGGTATCCTGCCAGGCTGGGGAAGCAGGCCTGGAGAGGGTCCAAGAACTTCAAGGATGAGGCCCAAAGTCCTCCTAGGCTGGCCAGTCTCTTGAGGATAGCCTTGAAGGGAAGGGTCTGACCCAGAGGTTGCTTCCTCGGAGGAAGGCAGGTATCCTGCCAGGCTGGGGAAGCGGGCCTGGAGAGGGACCAAGAACTTCAAGGATGAGACAAAGTCCTCAAGGCTGGCCAGTCTCTTGAGGGCAGCCTTGAAGGATGAGTGGGCAGCCTTGAAGGGATGGGTCCGACCAGAGGCTGCTTCCTCGGAGGAAGGCAGGTATCCTGCCAGGCTGGGGAAGCAGGCCTGGAGAGGGCCCAAGAACTTCAAGGATGAGGCCCAAAGTCCTCAAGGATGGCCAGTCTCTTGGAGGGCAGCCTTGAAGGGAAGGGTCCGACCAGAGGCTGCTTCCTCGGAGGAAGGCAGGTATCCTGCCAGGCTGGGGAAGCAGGCCTGGAGAGGGCCCAAGAACTTCAAGGATGAGGCCCAAAGTCCTCCAAGGCTGGCCAGTCTCTTGAGGGCAGCCTTGAAGGGAAGGGTCCGACCCAGAGGCTGCTTCCTCGGAGGAAGGCAGGTATCCTGCCAGGCTGGGGAAGCAGGCCTGGAGAGGGCCCAAGAACTTCAAGGATGAGGCCCAAAGGCCTCCAAGACTGGCCAGTCTCTTAACCCATCTGGTGAAGTTGGGTCTGGGCAGACCCACCCTACGGGATTTTTTCATTTTTAGATAATTTTATTTAATAATCGTTTTTAGTTGATTCTATGATTACCAAAATATGGGAAATTATTAATTATTTTAATTTTCATTAGCCTTTGATTACGGCCGAGATGAGACCTCCACTTACCACAATCCGGAGGGTTTTCAGACGGTAGTCACCCGTAGCATGCTACCAGACGCACGAAATCGTAAACAATCATTGAGAGCGTTTGTATTTGTTGTTTTGCTGCAAATTAACCTGTTTTAT
>NC_089791.1:28828387-28830887 GCF_040412425.1 Macrobrachium rosenbergii | reverse complement strand
TAAATCCGATTCATTTTTCATATCCAGAAAATGAGTCGAGAAGGTCTATAAAATAGTTATCCTCGTCGAGAGCTCTTCTCTCGATCTGCCGGCGGTCAACTCGGAGGATGTCGTACCTTGACCCTCCTCCTGTGACATCTTGATGAAGACTAATGAATTTTAGGAAACACGTGAATTTATATGAATTCACTGTATGGCAACTGACAGACTGTTACCATATCAAGAAAAAGAGGCCAGTATTTCAATCATCAGTCCTTCACATAAAAATGAAATTACTGGTGCTCGTATACGACACAACAACAGTGTTCCGGGCCAGTTTATTAAATGCGTCGTATACGTTGTTGTGAAATCAAAGGGTTAATGGAACTTAAGCCTAAAAAAATAAGTAAATGGAAGTGGGGGAGGGAGGGTGAGGTGGGGGGAGGTTAAAAATATAGGATCGGGGAGCGATAGATTCGCTTTTCGGAAAAAAAAAGGAAGAATCGATGAATCAGGGAAAACACGGCAGCTAATATGGGCGGTAATCTGCTTATAGAGAGAGAGAGAGAGAGAGAGAGAGAGAGAGAGAGAGAGAGAGAGAGAGAGAGAGAGAGGAGAGAGATTCTAACACGATTCTTTGACAGTAAAGAAAGTATCCTAATTTCATATTATTCTTCTTTACGTTATTAACAAAGAGAGAAAGGCAAACAACAGACAGTTAACTAAGGATATTAGGCTACATGCGTTAAGAAAAAGATGATCTAATACCATTCTCTCTCTCTCTCTCTCTCTCTCTCTAGGAGATTAGGCTACATATGTTAAGGAAAACATAATTTATTACCATCCTCTCTCTCTCTCTCTCTTACTAGGATATTTAAGAAAAACATTTTTAATACCATGCTCTCTCTCTCTCTCTCTCTCTCTCTCTCTCTCTCTCTCTCTTTCTCTCTCTCTCTTACTTGGATATTTAAGAAAAAAATTTTTTTAATACCATGCTTTCTCCCTCTCTCTGTCTAGGATATTAGGCTATAAGTGTTAAGAAAAACATTATTTAATGGCATCCTCTCTCTCTCTCTCTCTCTCTCTCTCTCTCTCTCTCTCTCTCTCTCCTTGATGACAGAACGCCAAATCAGTGGGATTTCAATCCGGGATTTGGGTATTTGTCCTTATGAAACACCAAGTGGCACGGGACGTTAAGGGAGATTCCAGGGATTACAGCTGCATATTAATCATACCACAGGTACGGTCGCTAATTCAACAGGTTCATTACGCGTCCACGTAAGCACATACACGTCCCAGGGCAACATTAGGGAATATTAAGTCTTCGTATGTAACGAAGATGTGAGAGTTTGACCGAGCCAGGTGGAGGAACGCTGTCAGAAACATCGACCCCATACAGAAGTGGGAAAAGAAGAAGAAGAAGAAGAAGAATAAGAAGAAGAAGATACAAGCGTTTGACCGAGTCAGGTGGAGGAAACCTGTCAGACACATAGACCCCATACAGAAGAAGAAGAAGAAGAAGAAGAAGAAGATATGCGCGTTGAAAAGATGCACAGAAAGAAGAAGAAGAAGAAGAAGAAGAAGAAGAAGAAGAAGAAGAAGAAGAAGAAGAAGAAGATATGCGCCTGCTATCATGAATATTCTTAGGTGAGGAAATGAAAGTGTATATCTTGCGCAAAGCACTATTAAGAAAGAGTGAAATCTCGCAGGAAACACAAAGAAACGAGTGAAATAAAATTAGATGGATTTATATGAAACCGGCAAAGTTATTCTCAATAACGAGCTAAACATGGGATGCTAAAGAGAGATAGTTCTTAGGGAGTTTGTAATGTATAATTACATGTCCGTATTGTGTAATATGTGTATATGTGTATATATATATATATTATATATATATATATATATATATATATATATATATATATATATATATATATATATATATATATTGAACACATATATATATATATATATATATATATATATATATATATATATATATATATGTCTGTGAAACAAACTGCGACTCTGATGGTTATACAAAACCTTTATGTAATTATATATTACAAACTCCTTAAGAACTATATTTTTAGGGTACCCTATATTTAGACTCGTTATTGAAACATAATTTTGATAATTTACAATATAAATTCATCTAATTTTACTGCTATACATTTATATATATTTATGTGTGTTTGTGTGTGTGTATACATGTATACATATCTATATGTAAATATATACATATACATATATATATATACATATATATATATATATATATATATATATATATATATATATATATATATATATATATATATATATATATATATGTGTGTGTGTGTGTGTGTGTGTGTGTGTGTGTGTGTGTGTGTGTATGTGCGCGCGCGCGCTACTGCATGCTACACCGACTAACAACAGGTCAACGCATTAACAAAAACAAATTGTTAATGGCTGCCAGCTATTATTAGCCAGAACGCGATCTTTTTCGCGTAGCGAGTTAATTAAAACTTCGCCAAAG
>NC_089791.1:28810887-28823387 GCF_040412425.1 Macrobrachium rosenbergii | reverse complement strand
GGAGGAGGGGGGAGGAGGAGGAGGAGGAGGAGGAGGAGGAGGAGGAGGAGGAGGAGGAGGTTCGCAAGCGGAAATTTACAACCCTTTGTGAAACCGGCGGAATATTACAAATCACCAGCGCATTACTTTTATTGCCGTCATTCATTCTGACAAGAGGAACCTGAAGATTCGTATTTATCTTTTCTTGCAGAGGATTCATCATCTCAGTTATAGGAGTTCTGCCAAGGAAGGAGAAGAGAGAGAGAGAGAGAGAGAGAGAGAGAGAGAGAGAGAGAGAGAGAGAGAGAGAGAGAGAGAGAGAGAGACTACTGGATCTCAGTGACAATGGTTTCAATCTCAAGGGGAAAATACAAACAGTTGTCGGTAACTTCTCACGAATTATTATTATTATTATTATTATTATTATTATTATTATTATTATTATTATTATTATTATTGAGTAATAAAAATCCGCAATTATATAGTAAATATATTACTATGTAAAATAAACAAATCCACAAAATTTTTTATTTTTATTAAACATTGTTTTTTACGAGATTGTGAATTTCTTAGCATTATTATTATTATAATTATTATTATTAGGTATAAACATCTCATGAATTATTATTATTACTATTGCTAATATTATTATTATTATTATTATTATTATTATTATTATTATTTTTAGGTATAAAAACGATAAAAACATGAAAATTACAAATAAAAAGTACAACACATAAACAAACACAGTCATTATACACATCACTGTAATACCGATGCAGATTTATTCTACTATCCAGGTAAATTAATAATGAAGTACTTTACAGGTGTATCGACAATGCCCAAACGAACAGGGCAAAAAGGTACGCAAGTCTTATTCATGGAACCTGTGTTAATTGGAATGACGAATTAATTAACTCCTAAAATTCTGAATCATATATGTATATATCATATTTAGTCAAAATTTTTGTATTAAATTGATTCTTCACTTTAATTATCAGGTTTTGTAGATAACAAATGGATTATATGTACATACATGTATGTATGTATGTATGTATGTATGCATACATACATGCATATATTATACATATATATATATATATATATATATATATACATATATATCCATATAATATATGTATATTATACATCCATACAATATATATATATATTATATATATATATATATATATATATATATATATATATATATATATATATATATATATATATATATATATATATATATATATATATATATATATATATATATATATATATATATATATATATATATATATATATATATATATATACATACACACACACACATGACGGCGAAGGAAGGAAGAAATACAAAAATGGACAAGATTATTCTTGAACGACAAAGCTTTTCATTAAAATAAGGGTCTTTTGGCTTGAACCTACGAAAAATTTATGAACATAAAATAAAAAATAAAAAAATAAATATTTCTGTCAATGAAAACACAAGAAAATCTTCGCACCCCATCCTCCCCCCTCTTACCCCTAACCCCCACTCTCCCTACCTGCTTAGCTCCCCATCCCGATCAGCACCCTCCCCCTCCCTGCCCCCACCCTCTTACACAATAATGCACCCAATGACGAGCCTCCAAACATATGAGAAAAGTTCATTGTTCACTTTGCATTTCGGTATTAATTGGACCCCCGCGGATTCGCTTGCCAATGCCTGCACAAAATTGCTGTTCATTTGCATAATGGGATCAATGCATGTAATGGAAGCCGAGCTGTGTTAACAACCCTCATTAAAATGAGGCTTTATGGGGCGGTGGGTGCCGGGGGCGGGGGGCGGGGGGGGGGCGGGGAACGCAGATTTTAGTCCGATACCGTCGACGCAATAAGCGAGGGAAAATACGCTTTCACGGTTTATTAGTTGGTACGCCGTTGCGAAATCAATCCCCTGCCACTTTACTCCGGTTAATTCCGACGGCAAGACAAAAGAAATGAACTGGGCCCAATCGGAAGAGGTCTTTGAAATGCATTAACATACTCGATTTGTATTATATATATATATATATATATATATATATATATATATATATATATATATATATATATATATATATATATTTATTTATTTATGTATGTATAAATATATGCACACATATATATATATATATATATAAATATATATATAAATATATTATATGTGTGTGTGTATACACACATATTTTCATATATGTATATATTATATATATATATATATATATATATATATATATATATATATATATATATATATATATATGTACATATATATATATGTGTGTGTATGCACAATAAATTGTTGGGAATAACACAATACCAGTTAGAATAATAAAATATATTTTCATATATATATACACATATATATATGTACATATACTTATATATACATGCGTGTGTGTGTGTGTGTGTATGCACAACACCAGTTAGGAATAACAAAACATATTCGGTGAGTATTTGACATTAGTTAACCAGTTTTTCCTGGAGGGATTCATAACCGAAATTCCTTGTAGATTGGTTTTATAGCACCCTTGAGTCGTGAGTCTCCAAAGCACAAACTGAAAACAGAAATAGGCAAATGCCATCTCAACTGAACATTTCTCTTGCTGAGCTCCTGCATATATATACATACATACATATATATATATATATATATATATATATATATATATATATATATATATATATATATATATATACATATACTGTATATATACATTTCTATATTATATATACACACACACACCATCTACATACATATATATATATATATATATATATATATATATATATATATATATATATATATATATATATAGTATATGACATTTTTTATCACACCACTGATTTATATAACAGCTCTCATGAAGCTACAAATAAGGATTAGACTATCAATCCATGGCTAAGAACCAAATATCCCTTAGAACGGGAATTATCACTTAAGGTGGAATTTATAAGTGATAAATGAATTTCACTCACCAGAAATAAATCCCTTAACGACACAGACGGCGGCATCCAATCGAATCCAGCCCATCGAATGACGGTCTGAGCTATATAACTTATATATAAAGGGCTATATAGATATATATATATATATATATATAGAGAGATATAAAGCTGTATATATGAGAGAAGAGAGAGATAAAGCTCTTGAAAATATATAATTCTTACAACTGGAATAATAATACAAAAAACTTTCAAATTCTTCAAAGCAAAGCCAGTGCTATCCATTCATTTCTTTCGCACGTGAAAAACAAAAACGTTCAAGCTTGCAAAAAAAAAATAAATAAATAAATAAATATGACCATTTAACCTTCTCAAATCGCAACATAGTTTATTTAACTCAAGAAGATGCAATTAGTTTATTTCATTCAAAGTAGAAAAAAAAGAAAAAAAAAAACTGGCTACAAAAAACCTGTCTACCAAAAAAGTTTCAAACCAAAAGTCTAGCTACCAAAAACAGTGTCTACTGAAAAACAAAAAACTGTCTACCAAAAAAACCATACTGGAAAACTGTCTACGTAAAAACAAAAAATCTGTCTATCTAAAGAAACTGTCTGCCAAAAATCCAATCAACCAAAAATTAAAAAACTGTCCACCAAAAAAGTATACCAAAAACTGTCTACATAAAAACAAAAAACTGTCTACCAAAAACAAAAACTGTCTACCAAAAAACAACAAAAAAAAACTGTCCACCCAAAAAAACTGTCTACCAAAGAACACAAAATACTGTCTGCCAAAAAAACTACCAAACAAACAAAACAACGTCTACAAAAAAAGTCCAAAAAAAACTGTTTACCAAAAGCAAAAAAAAAATTGCTACCAACATAAATCCCTTGAACTCGCGAGGACTTGAAACCCCAATCGCCGAAAATGGCACTTCCGGTAAAACTGGAAATGTGTCGGCCGACTGGTGTTCCAGGCCACATGCTATTTAGCATTTAGTTTTTGGCCCAATCCCCTTTCCCCCCCCCTTAAAAACCGATATTATGCTCCGGAGGACCCCGCCGTTCCATTCCGTGGTTCTTGTACCGTTTAGCATAAAGGAGAAAAGACGTTGGGGGGTGGGGTTGCCGCCTAGAAAGGTGGAAGGGGAGGGGGAGAGGAGGATATTATTAAGAGGAGGGTAGGGGATATCCAGGACTTTGTGCCTCGTGGAATGGCTAGCTAAACTGGAAATCCTGGAAAGGTGGAAGGGGAGGGGGGGGAGGGGAGGATACTAGTACGAGGAAGGTAGGGGAGAAATACCCGAGGCTTTGTGCCTCATGGAATGGCTTACTAAACTGGAAATCCTGGAAGAGGCAATTGGATTTTACTGTCCATTACATTTATAAATCGTGCGAATATTAGCGACAGCACCAAAAACACCGTTATCTCTCCTCGACGTTCCTTACTCAGTGGTCTCTTTCTTTGCTGTGCAGTCGTTCTTTTATGCATGCGTGAATGCATACACACGTGTGTGTGTATGTATGTATGTGTATAATATACATACATATATATATGTATGTATATGTATATATGTGTGTACATACAGTATATACACACATATAATATATATATACACAAAAATGTTACGGAATCGTGATTATTTAGTACAGGTCCGGTTGAGAGAGAGAGAGAGAGAGAGAGAGAGAGAGAGAGAGAGAGAGAGAGAGAGAGAGAGAGAGAGAGAGAGGGATTACTTTTCAAAGGTAATTTAACTAGACTTATACTTCTAACGAAAAACCTGCTGCTGTTTGCAAGCCTTTCGGCAATTTCGAAAAGTCTAGAGACATGCCTTTGAGTATGGGACTTTCCGGCACTTGGCTTTAGCTATTTGCTTTCTTCTGTCAAATCTTCGTCATTTACATCATGCTCTCCTCGAGTTATTTCTCAGCTGAGTAGAGGAAAGAAAGAACGGAAGAATTATCTAGATATTCATCTAATTAAAACTTACAGTCAAAGTTGAAACGAACAAACATTTTCGCTTATTCTTTCTTTCACTTTACGTTGGCAATAAAATAGAGAAAAGCAAATGAGGCTCATGAGTAAAAAGAAATAAATAATAACATATCTACAGTATCAAGTGGACATGCTGAAAGGAAAAATGTAAAAAAGGCGTCTGTTCTACATCATCATCATCGTATTGTTATTATTATTATTATTATTATTATTATTATTATTATTATTATTATTATTATTATTATTATTTTATTATTTATTATTATTATTATTATTATTATTATTATTATTATTATTATTATTATTAATTATTCAGAAGACGAATCCTATGCATGTGCAACAAGCTCACGGGGACCACTAACTTAGAGTTCAAGCCTCCGAAGAATATGATGTCCATAAATACATATATTCCTTACATTCAAGATTACTTACTTAGGTATTATCTATCTTGCCCTGATGGATATGAAACAGCTCTCAGAATCTGGAAGGAAATTAGACTGACGGTCATTTTGATGAACGGTGTCAATAACCTAGATGTTCTGGTACCAATTTTCATAGATTTTAAAAACACAAGAGCAACATGACTGGTCTCCTACATCAGCAAGCACTGCGTTGAACTCGCTGACGTACAAGCCATGCTAGTCACTGGAAAAAAATAAAAATAAGCAAAAAATACGCCGAAGGATGTTTTCTGTACAGCGTATCATCAAGGCCACCAAGAACAGATCTATCTTTCGGTGGTCTCGGTATAATGCTGTATGAACCGCAGTCCACGAAACTTTAACCACGGCCCGGCGTTGGCCTATCCTATATCGTTGCCAGACGCACGATTATGGCTAACTTTAACCTTAAATAAAACAAAAACTACGGAGGCTAGAGGGTTGCAATTTGGTATGCCTGATGACTGGAGGGTGGATAATTAACATACCAATTTGCAGCCCTCTAGCCTCACTAGTTTTTAAGATCTGAGAGCGGACAGAAAAAGTGCGGACGGACAGACAAAAAGCCGGCGCGATAGTTTCCTTTTACAGAAAACTAAGAAAAAAAAACAGAGTGGCAAAGGGATTTCATTTCTTCATTACACAGCCCACTCTGAGTTCCTCCATTTCAATTTCAAATTCCAGCAGAGAGGACACACACAGGACAACAATAACCTTCTGGCCAGCAGCTTCGCCGGAATCTGGACGGATTTAAAATGCCGGAAGAGCCATTACTGGGATGAGTAAATCATGCAATTCGCCGGAGGGGCGTTTTGGCAGAAGAGAAATTCACCTTTTTTGCTTTGAAAGGCGTGTCTACCTCTGCATCTGTGCGGCGATTCGTTGCATAAAACCAATTCGAAAACACTTATTCACTTGTCTATAATGGAATCAATGTGTTTAATCGAGGCTAATGGAGCCTAAGGGATGAGGACTTCGCTGTCTTCAAAACAACAATGCTTCCCTGTTCTCTGAGCAACTGTGTTGGGAAGTCGAGTTCTGGTTTTCTGCAGTGTGAGTTAAATAAAGATAACATGACAGGCTGTCGTATACGCATTTCTAGTTTGTTTTAATAAAAGTCATGACCGTCGCAGCACGATGATATATCTATGAGAATTGGAGTCTTGTTAAAATTTTGTTTTCAATCTAAATCATATATATGAAATATATATATATATATATATATATATATATATATATATATATATATATATATATATATATATATATGTCTACATATATATATATATTGTTTTATATATATAAATCATATATATATATATATATATATATATATATATATATATATATATATATATATATATATATATATAATATATATATATGTATATATTTATATATACACATATATACAGTATATATATGTGTATATGTATATATATATAAACCAACATATATAAAGATAATAACTTGAACAAGGGATATTTCAGTGAGAAGAAGAAATTACTTCCATGTGTTTCAATTGCAAAAATGAGTAATTTCCTACCTATAAAAAACGTATCACACACACACAGACTTCTTTAAACAGTAAATTTTACCCACTGACGGCTCAAAGGAAACCTCAGGTCTAGAAATCGAGGTTGAAGAAAAATACAGCTATCGTCATTGGTCCTGTAAAATTCTGTATTACTGAGGATGATTTGAAGTGCGTCATTCCTCGTCTGTAATGCCAAAATATACATATGCTTAGATGAAGGCATTCACTAAATGATTTTCATCTACTTTGACTTTGACACAGGCAAACATCTCGATACAATTTAGCAAAGATAATCAGATTCTTCGATTCTCCTCAAGGGAAACTGATGTTCTGAAAATGTAAATTACTTGGGAGACGCCTGGAAATGGGTTGGGAGACGTGGTTTGGAAATGCGTTAAAAGAGAGGTGTTACGGGAATGCTCTAAGAGATTGGTTCTGGAAATGACGTGAGAGATAGGAGTTTAGGAACTGTTCTGAGAGACTGGTTTATGGAAATGAGCTGGGAGACATGTTCTGGAAATGAGTTGGGAGACATGTTCTGGAAATGAGTTGGGAGACAGTGCTCAGAAAATCCTCTAGAGTTTTGGTTTCTGGAAATGAGCTGAGAGACCGGTTTCTGAAATGAATGAGAGACATATTCTGGAAATGAGCTGGAACACAGGTTTTCAAGAAATGCTCTGAGAGATTGGTTTACGGAAATGACCTGGGAGACTTGCTCTGGAAATGAACTGAGAGACATGTTCTGGAAATGAGTAGGAAACATGCGTTCAGCAAATGCTCTGAGTGACTGGTTTCTGGAAATGAGCTGGGAGACATGCTCTGGAAACGAACTGAGACGCGTGTTCTGGAAATGAATTGGAAAACAGGTGTTCAGGAAAATGCTCTGAGTGATTGGTTTCTGGAAATGAGCAGAGAGACATGCTCTGGAAATGAACTGAGACACATGTTCTGGAAATGAGTTGGGAAACAGGTGTTCAGGAAAAGCCCTCAGAAATGTGCTGGAAACAGGTGTTTTGAAGAGTCGTTTGAGAGACTGGTCTTTTGCGAAGGCGTAGAAGACCTGTGTTCTGGAAATCCGCTGGAACACTAGTAATGTCACTGATACCCTGTAACCTTCATTTACTGTAACAATCGCTTTATTGTCCTGCGTTGAGAGAGAGAGAGAGAGAGAGAGAGAGAGAGAGAGAGAGAGAGAGAGAGAGAGAGAGAGAGAGAGAGAGAGACTGGGCTAGTGTTATGCAGAGATTCTGTAAAGCTGGCATTTTGAAATGCGAATCGGATTTTACCGTCTGGTAGACACAATCGTTGTTGTTAGACTAAGCCGGCCTGACGTAATCACGGACTCTTGCGTAAAAGGTAACATCACGTAAATCTGGTTGGACTGGGAATTAAGTTCCAGAGTTCTTTCTTGTTTGTTGTTCATGTATCTTTTATTCGTTCTGGATTCGCGAGTCCCGATCTAAACATTTTACAGGTTATTGTCTACTCAGCTCTTAAAGGTTTGAACATTTCGGCAGAAAACGGTTAACGTGGTTCTGTAAATAAAGAAAAAATAAATAAATAATAATATCAACAATATACGCAAATTGGACATGCAAAAAAAAAAATAAAGAAAAATTCAGTACGATGAAAAATGGAAAGGGTATGAAAAAAATAAACTGGTAAATAAATAACTAAATCACTGATAGAGTAAACGGGTAAAATGGGAATAAATTCATAAGTAAAAAAATGCGCCGAAAAGTCTTCGGCGCAATCGAGTTTTCTGTACAGCCGCTACAGCGTATAATCAAGGCCACCGAAAATAGATCTATCTTCCGGTGGTCTCGGTATAATGCTGTATGAACTGCAGCCCATAAAACTTTAACCACGGACCGGTGGTGGCCTGGCCTATATCGTTGCCAGAAGCACGATTATGGCTAAATTTAGCCTTAAATAAAATAAAAACTACAGAGGCTAGAGGGCTGCAATTTGGTATATTTGATGACTGGAGGGTGGATGATCAACATACCAATTTGCAGCCCTCTAGCCTCAGTAGTTTTTAAGATTTGAGGGCGGACAGAAAAAGTGCGGACGGACAGAAAAAGCCGGCACAATAGTTTTCTTTTACAGCAAACTAAAAATGAAGTGGACTGAACGCAAAATGAACCAACTTGTGGGCCAATGAATGAGACCTAATTTCACCTAAATTATAAAATCTGATCCAGGTACCTTGGTTGGCGGTATACATCACCCAAAGAAAAAAATAAACTAAATAAACCTTGATAAAAAAAAAAGGGAGAACACTTGAATAAAAGGAAATGTTTCAATAACAGCAAAAAACAAAAAAGAAGGACCGAAAAGAGTAAGAAAAAGGCTGAAAAGAAAATGTCTGAGTGAACGAACAAACTGAAAATAAAACTCGCGAATCAAAGTGACAAAAAAGAGAAGTGAGGGAAAAGTAAAAAAAAAAAAAAAAAAACTCAAGAGTTTGAAAGTGAACTAGAAATTTTGGGGCGTGACGAAATACTTCAATAAAAAAGTGATTCAAAGGAGGATAAAAGACTGAACAGAAATTTATGAGAACAAGTTGAAGTTGATATACAAGACCCAGAATGAAATATTTCCAAACTCGAAGAACCTAAAAATTAAAAACTCAAAAAATTTGACGTACTATTTACAAATACTCTTTAGATTAACGGTAGCTAACAGTACTAAATATTATGAAGGTTAAGAAAAAAAATATAATTTACTATAAAGACATTTTGAAGTATATCAGAATGCAAAAAAATTAGCATATACAAGGGGCAAATGCAAGTAACGAATGAATGCTATTCCGTTTACGTGATTTTGTTTCGAGAGAAAAAAAACTTGGCTCATTGACAGCTTCTCAAATAGTGTAAAAGGATTCAATAGGACTTTTTGACGACCAGCACATTCCATAACACATTTCTTGTCGTTCTAAATAAAAATAAAATAATATGCAACGAAGCTAAAATTGCAATCCGCTCTAAAAGCAAAGTTGCCATGACAATATAGGCACTTTTATAAAGTCCCCTGTAGGTGGAAGAGTGTGTCGTCAGTGCAAATCATGCGGTGCACTGTAGGCATTACTTAAGGTCCTTTGCAACGTCCCTTCGGCCCCTAGGTGCAAATCCTTACATTCCTTTTAACTGTACCTCCGTTCATGTTCTCTTTCTTCCACCTTACTTCTCATCCTACCCTAACAATTGTTTCAACATTGCTTTTAGAGCTGAATGACCTCATAGGTCTAAATTTAATATTTTAATCTAATCTAACACTTTTAAAGTTCACCAAAGTGCATGTCTAGTATCCTACGTATACCCTCCTATTGCGTATGAGTGTCAATCTAGTATTCTACGTATGCCCTCCTATTGCGTATAAGTGTTAATCTGGTATCCTACGTATGCCCTCCTATTGCGTATGAGTGTCAATCTAGTATCCTATGTACGCCCCCCTACTGCGTATAAGTGTCAATCTAGTATCCTACGTATGCCCTCCTATTGCGTATAAGTGTCAATCTAGTATTCTACGTATGCCCTCCTATTGCGTATAAGTGTCAATCTAGTATTCTACGTATACCCTCCTATTGCGTATAAGTGTCAATCTAGTATCCTACGCATGCCCTCCTATTGCGTAAAAGTGTCAAACACAAACAATATATAGTTAATACAATACTATCACAACTGTTTGAAACGCTTAATCCACAAAGTGGGACAAACAACAAGTCGTTTTCTTCCTCACATCCTGTAGCAAGCCTCATTTACAATTTATATCTTTCAGAATATTCTTTCCGGTATTCTAAACGCGACGTATTTCTAGTCGTCTCTGTAAATACACGAGGATGCATTTCCTGTTTTGATTTAAATCAAAAGCTACATCTGTTGCGAGAAAATTAAAATGATTTTTATTATATTTTTTATCACCCACGAGTGAAATATTAGGAATTTTGTATATGCACACCGGCTTTCTTTAAAGAACAGGGCTGTATTTTACCTATACAAACATGAATTGTTTGGAATCTTCAGGTCATACATAGTAGATTTAAGGAAATACAACACAGATACAATGCAAGCTCAACCTTTCCTCATTCCTTATTCCATTCCCATTCCGGAATATTCGAAAGATTCCACTGGACCTCGCATCGAAAAAATTGTAAGAAATTGAGGAGTTAAGCGATCGCTGTATTGCTGTAGCTTTTTCAAAACAAAAACAACATAGCATACTTTAAACGGTCCATGATTACTTTCCCGTCAAAGAACAACCAACAAGGCGGCCCCAATGTGACCTCCGACTGACCCAGGGAGGGCCACACTTTTGTGACCTTTCGAAATTAAACCGGGGTGAAGGTCCGGTGGGTGTGTGGGTGTGTGTGGGGTAAGCCGATGTTCTGAGCTTCAAATCAATAGCTGTCATGCAATCTTCTTGATTAAAATCAGGAGAAATTTTCTCTCTCTCTCTCTCTCTCTCTCTCTCTCTCTCTGAATAACCAGAGCGATTGCTTTTCGCCAGAGGAGCATTCTGCCGGCATTTTTGATATTTTCGACTTTGATAATGAATGCGTTAATGAATGAAGTCGTCAGCAGACTGTTCATGCCTCGCCGCTTTTGAAAGCAGAGAAGAGTAGATGTGCATCTATATATATATATATATATATATATATATATATATATATATATATATATATATAAATATATATATATATATATATATATATATATATATATATATATATATATATATATATATATATATATATATATATATATATATATATATATATATATATATATATATATTAGGAAACACATCAAAGTTGATGTTCGCATTAAGGGAAGAAAAGTCCTGTCAATCAAATTTTTCACTTGAAAGCAAAATTACACACAGAAACATTTGTTTACTGAAGGATGGTTCCCCCTCACACACAAACGCATACACACATACACACAAACAAACACACACACACACATATATATATATATATATTATATATCTATATTTATATAAATATATATATATATACTTATGTAAATATATTATATACATATATATATTATATACATATATATATATATTTATATTTATATAATGTCTAAATATATATATTTCCATATATACCGTAATTTCTGAAAACGATCATGAAACCATAAGCTTTCCCTTTTCTATATATACATTAATTAAAACGGTTATGCAAAAACAGACTTTTACGTACTTCCTGCTAATTAATCCTGGAGACGAAATTAAAACCGGATGTGCAAAAGTTGGAATATTAAAGGGATAAGAACTGAATTCCACACATCACCTGCTGATTAAAGGTATTGGTACTGCCAGAGAAAATATTTCATGTGCAACTATGAAAAATAAGAGAAATAATTGTATAAATCATACAAGGTTAAGATAAAGCAGAAATACTTATTATGTAGGAAATAGGTAAAAGAAAGGGGAATAAAGGAAAGGAAATATATAAATATATACGAAATAGATAAAATAAAGAGAAGATATTGAAATATTTAACAGTATATAAAATAGGTAAAATGAAGAAAACAAAAAAATGATTATAAATACATAGGAAATGGGTAAAC
>NC_089791.1:28798387-28805887 GCF_040412425.1 Macrobrachium rosenbergii | reverse complement strand
AGTTATCTATATAGAGCTCAATCATCGCCATCCATAATATTCATCTCAATGATTAACTTTCAGAATTCATCCAGGTCTTCTCGCATAAATAATCTTAATTCATCGTATATTAAAATTTACTTTCTCTCCTCTCTATAAATTTATATATGTCCAGACATATATAAATATATATATGTATACAGACATATATATATATATATTATATATATAAATATAATATATATATATATATATATATATATATATATATATATATATATATATATATATAGAGAGAGAGAGAGAGAGAGAGAGAGAGAGAGAGAGAGAGAGAGAGAGAGAGAGAGAGAGAGAGAGAGAGTGTCTTTGTGTGTGTATAAATATAAGTAATTATGTCTAGGTATACATACAAATGTATACGCATCCTCAACATAATCAAGTGCATGTACTATATATTTATTTTCGAGAGATAAAAGATAATACGGCAGGTTACTCTTACTAGTAAATCTAAAAAATAACAAGTAAAAAATGCGCCGAAGAGCAGTCGAGTTTTCTGTACAGCGTATAATCAAGGCCGCCGAAAATAGATCTATCTTTCGGTGATCTCGGTATAATGCTGTATGAGCCGCGGCCCATCACACTTTAACCACAACCCGTTGGTGGCCTGTCCTATACCGTTGCAAGACGCACGATTATGGCTAACTTTAACCTTAAATAAAATAAAAACTACTGAGGCAAGAGGGCTGCAGTTTGGTATGTTTGATGATTGGAGGGTGGATGATCAACATACCAATTTGCAGCCCTCTAGCTTCAGTAATTTTTAAGATGTGAGGGCGGACAGAAAAAGTGCGGACGGACAGACAAAGCCGGCACAATAGCTTTCTTTCACTGAAAAAAAAAAAAAAACCTTATTTATATAAACACTGAAACTCAACACACGACTGAATGAATACGTTGTTTCCAAAGATCCGCATTCATCTGCGCAGTATAAGAGGGTCTGATAAAAAGTACTTTTGTAATTACGAAAAATCGTTAATCCTACTGCTTTGCCCGATAATCTGATCACTGCAGATTATAAGAGCTTTCTCTGTGAATTCCTAATGTAAAACATGGAAGCTTTATTACTGTTGTTTACAGCAACTCTTTTTTTTCTTTTTTTTTTACGCATTCGAGCGACAATGAGCTTGCTTTGGAAGATACGTGTATATTTTTACCGAACAAATACGAGCTGAATGTTTTTTTTTTTTCTATTTTCAACACAGTGTGTATTCTAATGTGCGGCCATATCTCTCCGTCTGTGTATGTGTGTGAGTGTGTTCTCTCTTCTTTCTGTGTGTGTATATAGTATATATATATATATATATGTATATATATATATATATATATATATGAATACACAGACAAATACATATAGTAAATATATATATATATATATATATATATATATATATATATATATATATATATATATATATATTATATAAATGCAGTATATACATACACACACATATATACTGTATATATATATTTCTTTATTTATATCCGGTATTTTCTACCAATTCCTAATTATACACAAGAAACCTGACCATGCTTCACTCCCTCTGAGCAGATACAAAGTAACCATCTCTCTCTTCTTCTTCTTCTTCTTTTTTTTTTTTTTATCTCGAACGTAAATATGTCCTTTCAAATTCTTGTTGCGATTACTGTACAAATTTTCGCGACTGACAATAATATGAATTCCGTGGATGTGGACAGAGGCTGGACTTAGGAAAATCAGAAGTGAAAACATGATGAAATCCGCACACAGGAATTCAGATAAAAAGGGAAAAATGGTTCAAGGAATTCTCTCGTGATCGAAATTCTATGAAGTAACGCGAACCTCTACATTCTTCGATATTTAGATGGTGTAACAAACCACACTGAATATTACTGTCATTGCTTTTGCATCGGTAACTCAAACACCAAGGCCTACTTTATTGGACAATAGCAATAAACAATTTATTCTGTGATGAACTGCACGATTTCCATATTGGATACAATACACAATATTTTTTCTATTAACTTTCACATTCATTACCTAAAAAAGCACCGATCTCAATATTCACTGTAAACAATTTGCATTCTCGTACATAACACAACCTATATAAGAAAAAACTCTGCAACGAAGAATGAATGTAAAATGAGAGACGGAGAACCATTCAGTTCGAAAAAAGTTTTCTTGTTGGGTGTGGCAACGCAAAATTGCTTATTTTTGCAAACATTGCCCTGAGTCGCAGGATTTCCTGGTTTAAACACCGCAGGAATGTATGGTTACCACGGATGAGTTTGCATTTTGATGCAATCCTAATTGCAGGTCTCTACAGGTACAATAAGCTTTCTTAAGTCACACCGTTTCGGAACATCGCGAATATAATTTGTATACAAACATTACTCAGAGCACAGAAAACTGTGCTCCCTTGTTAGAATTAAAATCTTCTGGATAATATAATAATAATAATAATAATAATAATAATAATAATAATAATAATAATAATAATAATAATAATAATAATAATAACAACTATAGAATACAAAAATAAAAAATCAAAAGTGACACAATCAGAAGAAATGAACTTGAAACAAAAATCTGAACATAATTACTAAAGTTCTACTTTTTAAAAAACCTACAAAAAGTTCTACTTTTTAAAAAACCTACAAGGGAAAAACAAGTTTAAAGACAATTTATCAAAACAACTGATGTCACAACTAAAATCTCTATAATCAAACGAAGTACCACATCCATAAAACTATAAAAAGGAAAATATAAAAAAAAAACGAAAACAAAACGCTATTTCTAGAACAAATTTTGTAACTTAAAATGATAAAAAAAGAGTATTTAATACAATTATCAGCAAAAACCGTTAAAAAAATTAAAATATAAAAACAGAGTAAAGGCCCACTTCCGTAATAGTGACAATGAAAAAAAAAAAAAAAATCGGACACTGACCCCAAAATCTAGAGAAAAAGAATAAACCCACAGCTCACTTCCACATTAAGAAACAAACAAACATAAAAAAAAAATCAACAAAAACTGGAAAACAAAAATCAGAACCTCGATTTACTAAATCAACCTCTGTCCCACGAAAACCACAAAGAAACCCACCCCCACCCCCCACAAAAACAATAATAACAAAAACAACAGACTAACCAAATCCAAAATCTGGGAACGAGAGAGAGAGAGAGAGAGAGAGAGAGAGAGAGAGAGAGAGAGAGAGAGAGAGAGAGAGAGAGAGAGAGAGAGAGAGAGCGTGCCATTCCCGCAGTGTATCGGAGAGTATCGGAGACTTCATTGAATCAATTCGAATCTTGCAATTGCTGTAAATTGCGACTGGGCCTCTAATTTACCGGCTCCCTGCAGAATTCGGTCTCATAATGATTGGGAAGGGAACATTTTCCGTTTCCTCCCTCTCTCCTCTCCTCTGCTGTCTTCCTTTCGCCTTGTTTTCCAGCTTCGTCTGGATCCAGGCGACGCTTGAATCCAGGCAGTATATTGTAGGGTCCTTTGAGGAAAATGATTTAGCTAGTACATGACATTTTCAACTCTAATGGTCACCTAATTTTTTCTTAGCATATAAAACGTTCATATTCTCGGCCTTCATTCCAAACGAGGCTGGAATCCAGGCAGTCCATTTTTGGGTCCAGCAAAAAAAAAAAATCTTTTAGCTAAAAAACGTTCATATTCTCGGCCTTCATTCCAAACGAGGCTGGAATCCAGGCAGTCCATTTTTGGGTCCAGCAAAAAAAATCTTTTAGCTTAAAAATGTTTATATTCTCGGCTTTCAATCCAGACGAGGCTGGAATCCAGGCAGTCCATTTTAGGGCCCAGCAAAAAAAAAAAATCTTTTAGCTAAAAATTTTTATACTGTCGGCTTTCAATCCAGACGAGGCTGGAATCCATGCCGTCCAATTTAGGGTCCAGTACAGAAAACATTTTAGCTAAAAAACGTTTATATTCTCGGCTTTCATTCCGGACGAAGCTGGAATCCAGGTAGTCCATTTTAGGGTCCATTACAGAAAATCTTTTAGCTAAAAAACGTTTATATTCTCGGCCTTCATTCCAGACGAAGCTGGAATCCAGGCAGTCCATTTTAGGGTCCAATTTAGCTAAAAATGTTAAAATGTTTATATTCTCGGCTTTCCTCCAGACGAAAAGGCAGTCCATTTTAGGTCCAGAAAAAAATCTTTTTGGCTAAAAATGTTTATATTCCAGTTTTCAATCCAGACGAAGCTGGAATCCAGGCAGTCCATTTTAGGGTCCATAACAGAAAATCTTTTAGCAAAAAAATGTTTATATTCTCGGCTTTCATTCCAGACGAAGCTGGAATCCAGGCAGTTCATTTTAGGGTCCAGTACAAAAAATTACTTAGCTACAACACGAAATTATCAACAAAACCAGTTACATGCTTTTTCCTCGCATTTAAAACGGTTAAATTCTCAGTTTTCAATCCAGACGAAGGCAGTACATTTTAGGGTCCGTTAAAGAAAATCATTTGGCTAAAACCTTAAATTATGAATTGCAATAGTTACCTGCTTTTTTCCTAGCATATAAAACGTTTATATTCTCAGCTCTCAACCCAGATGAAGCTGGAATCCAGGCAGTACATTTTAGGGTCCATCACGGAAAATTTTTCAGCTACAACAATATATTATCAGCTGCATCAACTACTTATTTTTTTTTTCTTGAAAATAAAACGTTTGTATCCTCGGCTTTCATTACAATATGGAGCATGAAGATTCATCTGATTATCATCTTCATTTTCTAACATATCGTTTCGATCCCATAAGAAGACAACATTCTACAAAAAATAACAACCTGTCGATCTGGATTGAAGAGAAGACGGGTTTAAATGTTCAACGTTGTCTCTCCCAGCTCCACAATTGTATTTCACAACTAAACAGGAAATAATGATGCAAACGCACTATCTGTAAATGCTTCCAGGTATTAGGCAAGACTAAATGTCCTTCAGTCCTTCCGAGAAACAGCCGAGTCTTTACTGTTCCTTGAACTCCAAAGTTACTTGTCTAAACCTCAGCTTTTACATACACACAAACGAGTATGTTTTAAGTATACTAACGGGTGTTTATGATTCTTTGTATATTTATCGGCGTGTGCGATGTGTATTCCACTTTGTTATCAACACGCACACATACATGCATACGTTGTTTCGTTTTTATGTATTTTTAAAATCTATGTACTTTTTATCTTATTTGTGACAAAATTTACACAATTGTTTATTATTTTACCGGCCTTCAGCCCTGAGAACGCATCATGTACTGAGAAACGTCGGTTTTAGAATATACGTAATGTTATTAAAACGCCTTTCCCTGAAAACCTGGATCGGTATCATACATACACACATATACACATACACCCATACATACATACATATACATACATAAGAAGATGAAAAGACCCATAAAAATACAATTTACAGGTTGTAACCACGTATCTCCGTGGTGGAATGTGGAGATTTGGTAAGTGGCAGTGAGAATTTATAAGGCATATACGCAGTGGTGAGGCAATTCGAAGTTGGTGGTATGTCAAGTCGATTGACCCGGGATGGAAAGAGGTCAGTCCCTTGTGCTATGGTCTCGTTAGCTCCCGTATCCTTAAGTTTTTCATTGCAAGATGATTCTCTCTATACGACAACCTTTTTCACAAAAAAAGAAAAAATACACATACCTTCAATGAACAAAAGCAATCACTCACATGACTGAGAAGGAGATAGGGAAGGAGAGGGCTATTTAAGTATAAGGAAAAATTGGGCTAACATTTTTGTTAATGAAGTGACTTATGAAGACTTTTTTTTTTTACTTATATGCAACATTGTTCGTCTGATCATGACCTTTTACACCTACAAATATAAGGCCTTCAGTCATTTTAGAATCTGTTTATTTAAAAAGGGTAAGTGCCACTTTAAAGTTGTTGGCACTTTGAATGGTTTCGTATACACATAATGTCTGATAAAACAATACTGCTCACTAACTGAGAGTTCCAAGCGCAACTTTCAACATGGTAGACTGACATGAATACCGTTCTGCACACAAAATCATTCAATTTATTCCTGATATACTGAATTTATTGTTAAGTATTATTCTAACAACGAATGATAACATGAACTACGAGACTGATAACGTGGGAATTCTTGCAAGCATCCTTTAACCAAAATATATTGCAAAAACTTTACAGCGAGAAAATATTTCAGTCATATACATTATCCTTTGAGGTAATATATTTCCGTTTTCTTTTTTAACAACAAAAACATTATGAATACGTTTTCTATGAAAAGAAAACGTAAAGTAATTTCAATCGGGTCAACTACAGTATTTTCGATACCGCTCGAAGAATTTCATGTATCTGACCATTCCATGGATAAGATTACCTGAAAAGGAAACGTTGGTTTCATCGCGCAGACGTTTCCTTTTATATAAGGTGAGACTTTTAAAGAAAAAAAGAGACATTAATATCTGGCTGTTGACTGGAAAAGAGTTCAACCGACATTTTCGAAATTTAAAATCCTAGAACGAAAGATATATGCGTCATAAAGTAAACAAAATAGACTGCCACCAACTTATCGCAAAAATGAATCATAATATTTTGGACTGCAAGGAAATCTATGTATATAAAAATAAATCTCCAACGTAGCAACTAAATCCCGTCTTATTCCTGATAAAAACTGAATAACATTATCACATCATGTATTTGCAAGGAAGGCTAGGGTTCAGTGAAGCTTGAAGGCAATTCTGAACGAAATCAGTTAATAATATGATGCCTTGCTTATATCGGATGAAAGATGATACAACAAGCTTAACGTCATAATAATGACAGCCTTCAATACTCTAATAAAATGCCCTAACGGTAATAACTTTGATTAAACGGAAAGAAAGTCTCAATCTGTTGTAAAATCATTTTTCTATCAAAATTAATTTTCTTTTAGCGCTGTGAGGCAGCATTCACGAAGACATCCCACAGACACTCAGGTGTTCCTAATTGCCCAGGTAAAACCTCATCACTGTCAAAAGTGTATGATCAGTTCAGATAAGGTATTACAGCAATGATGTTATTGCTGAAAAAAAAATCCAATTATCATCTCCAATAACGTCAAATTTTCCACTGACAATGTTTCACAGTAATTGCTCAGTTATTACAAAAACTGTATCCTGACTGCTAATCGAGTAAAATTAAAGTCAGTCTTTACAAAGAATGACGTCAACTTATCAATACAAAATTAGGTGCAAAGGCCATTCTCTGGTCGGGTTCAATCTTCATACGTTACCGATTTTACAAAATTATCTGTCAGAAAGTCATTAAATATCACAGACTTTTTGTAAAGTTTATGATGATGATGATGATGATGATGAATATAGAATTTAAGCCTAAGGGTAAACACTGGGACCTATAAGGTCATTCAGAACTGAAACAGATATATACAGTGAAGAGTTTGAAAGGTGTAACAGGAGGAAAACCTCTCACAGAATGAA
>NC_089791.1:28778387-28790887 GCF_040412425.1 Macrobrachium rosenbergii | reverse complement strand
GAGAGAGAGGAGGAAATACGGCAGAGGGGCATTTGCATGGCCAAATGTCATTAGTGTAATTACTCACATAGGCGACAGGAACTGCAGGACCGACCGGTCCGGGGAGGCCGACATTGGGAGGGCCGTAATTGAAATTGGCAATCGCGTTGCCCGTCACGGTCAAAATAACGCCAACAACAACAACAACAGGAGCAGGGGCCTGAGGAATTTGAGGGCGAGGTTTGTACTGGAATGTGTTTTTTTTTTTGTGTGTGTGTGCATCTGCTTCCAGGCCGGTTGTGACCGGTGGGGAATTCTATTTCTGACGTTTGCATTCAAGAAAGCATGACGCTGATCATTAAGTATTTAGAGTAAAGCACACACCCTAACAAACATATACATATAATATGCAAATACATACATACATACATATTTACTTACATATACACCTACAAACATACATATCAAAAAGGACTCAAAATATAACACATACTCTCACAAACATATACACATATTATATATTCACATGCATATATACTTACATACAAAAAGTATTAAAGTACAATACACACTCTCACAAACATATGCACATTACATGTGCACATTCATACATACACATAACAAATATTAAAAGTACAACACATACTCTCACATACATATAAACATTATATATGCACATACATACATATAAAAAGTATTAAAAGTACAACACATACTCTCACAAACATATACACCAATATATTATATATGCACATACATACGTACATACATATATGCATAAATACATACATACATACATATAATCGAGAGGGAGAGTGAACTAGACAGTTAATATAAAATGATACAGACCCAGTTACACTGGGAACATGAGCCTCATACACAAGAAACAGAATACAAATACAACAGAAGCAGTGTTTTTAAACCTAAATATACTTACAAACAATATACATAACAATATACATTAACAAGGAAGGATTTTAGCTCAAGCAACACCAATGTCCAAATTATGGATGGAGTTATTTATATTTAAAATAATAAAAATTGCCAAAATACTCATAAAATATAATTAGCGATTCGCCACTGAAAATACTGCACTCAAAACCATAGTTGTTGCAACGCCAGTATAAAAAAAACTGTATTAATCAATTTTGATTCATTAATACTGGATATCAGCGGATCAACAGATAAAATGGCTGACATAAAAATTCAAAGACAAAAAATTTTAAAAAATATAAAAAAAAAGACGGTACGGCAACCACGAATTGCTTCTTGCTGAAACACAAAAGACATTTTAAACACAAACATATTACTCTCACAAACACAAACACGCATGCGAAACATAAAATTACATTAAATATTGACCCCTGAAGATAGATCGATTCGGAAAATCATTTACTGATAAAGGTCTTCTACTTCTTCCTTCGACCTTATTGGTCCCACTGTATAGCAGGGTCGGCATCGTCATCCCCCAGTCCCACCTCACCCATACCCCTCCCCACCACATCCATCCATCTGATCCGCTGACGCCTCACACTCCTCGCCCGGCCCATCACTGGCATGTTCTTATCTCTCTCGATTGGCTCCACCCCCTCTCTTCTTATTACATGGCCATAGCATCTCAGACGAGCTTTCCCAGCCTTCTCCTTTACAATCCATATACTACACATTCTTCTTATATGTTGACTTCTTTTACATTCCGTATACTCATTCTTATTCCTCCTTTTCAGTAATGATATTCCAGCAATGCATCTCACCATCCTCATCTCGGTTCTTTCCAACAGTCCCTCCTCTTTCCTCTTAAGTGCCCAACTTTCTGCCCCATTGACTGATAGGTGTGAATGACATATATAATATCTATATGTATATGTATATATATAAATATATATATATATATATATATATATATATATATATATATATATATATATATATATATATATATATATATATATAACTGGTCCTAAACGCGTAAAGCGGTAGCTGTTTCTAAATGCTAAAAAAATAAAAAAAAATAAAATTTCAAACCTATCTACGATGTGAAAGCATCACTTGAAATAAACAATCTTTTATACATATGACATCTATAAATATAGTTTTTGTGAGAAATCTTATATGTAAAATAAAATGCTACTTGAATCTCGGATCATCTGATATGACATTTACCTTAGCATCTAAAATACGATAATCTCAATAAAAAATTATATTCAATTCCTGAATGCTCAAATATTAATTTCATTGTAAATATAATCCAATCATTGTTGAAAATGTAGATTAATACTTATTTGTGATTACAAAACACTGTCACAAATTAAAAATGATTTGTTTTTCCACTGAAAATAGAAGTAAAACATATTCTGAAATATAATCAATTAAATATAAAAGTTTAACAAAGCCAACTGCCAACGGAAATGAAAATACTATATTAAAAAGTAAGTATTTCTTCTTAAAGTCATTCATTATCAGATTTTTATTTTTTTATTTTTATTCGCTGTTTTTTTATTGAATTACTTTAATTCGTATCTATACAAATTTTAAATTGTTTCATTTATTACGCATTTTTTCATGTGACATTATTTATATATATTTTTATTTTTATATTTTTGCACTGTTTTTCATTCATTTCGTATATTTTTTTTTACATGTCAGGTAATAAAATGAGATGATATTGTACAGTATCTGTGGGTGGGATTACAACTGAAACTCGAATGAAGTCATTTAAGGAACAAGATAAAAAAAGGTCCGTAAGTGAAATAAAAAAAAAAATAAATACAACTCAAAACCCTATAGTTATAATAATAAGTAAAAGGATTAGTCATGCACTCACATCCCGGGTCGCAAATTCCTGAGATGTATGCTAGTACTGCACCAGCCCGGTTTTTTTGCCATGCCCCTAGATTAGTTTAGGTTAGAGTAAAACATACATAGTAATTTGGGTGCGGGAAACATAATGAGATTATTTTCAAGAAAATTCTATGGTTAGTTTTTAAGATATGGCGTCCCGCTTTTTTTCAGAGAAAGGTCCCGGTACTCGGCTACATCTCCGGAAAATGCTCCCAGGCCAAAGCTAAACCGAACCCTCAGTAATTGATTGATTGATTTACAGCTACTACAACTGGCGTCACAACACAAAAATAAAACGTAAAGAAAAATCTCTAAAACGATCAATCGTAAAGTCTAAAATAAACCTGTTGCTGAGTATACCAAAGTTTAAAATCGATATGTAAGTTAAGTTTAATTATTATAAGAAATATCTAAAACCTAAAATCAGGGCTTCTTAACTCCCCGGGATCCCCCATCCCCCTCCCCTTTCCGAGGACTCGCCAGTCGTCAACCCTCCCCACCCCTCCACCCATCGCCCCACCGAGAGTAGCTCCCGTCGCAACACGCAATCCAAGGTCGAGCGAAACGTTGGAAAAGCGTTCCAGCCGGGTGCTTGCGCCCCCTGAGACGGAGATAATGTCAAGGTGACGGAAATGATGACGGAAATCCTTATGCAAGCAGACAGCCGAGTTACGTCAACGACCGCGGGTGACGGAATACAGTAGAACTGCTACAGTAATGATGCTTGTGCTTATCGCCCAGTAACCTGACCAGAGGTATTGTTTCGGTTACTAATCTTTTTATTATATGTATGCATGTGTATGTGTGTGTGTGTGTATATATATATATATATATATATATATATATATATATATATATATATATATATATATATATATTATATATATCTATACAAAAATATATTCACACACACAAACCCACCAATTAAAATCCTGCGTACTTTTCTCCTTGTGATAAGCCTACGAACCATGCAACCGGATCAATTTAATAAATAAACAATTCAACATAACCACGCTTTCAAGGAGGGAATCTTAAGTACACAAAAAAAAAAGGAAAAAAGCTTACTAAGGGTTTGCGAGCCATTAACATTTTGATACTAACTGCGCAGTGAAACAACGCTTGTGGTTATAAATATTTTTTGTAATACATATATGAAAATATTTTTTGTCACGTCAAGCTCTCTCATCAGATACCTACGGGCTACGTCATCTGTAAGAGAAGGGCTGATCTGTTTACTGATGATCATTATAAGATGCAGAAAAGCTAATCAATTAAAAACTGCAGATTGGATCGAACTCTAAACGCGGATTAACAAAGTTTTAACGATTTTTAATTGGGAATATTCTAAAAATGTTACAATTTTCAACTGTGAATATTCTAAAAATGTAATAAATGGACATTTTCAGTTCTGAACATTATAAAAATGCTATAAAGAGAGTTCATTTTAGCAATCTAATGGAGATGATAACATTCAGAGAAACGCCAATAAAATTGATATCAGAGCCTTATTGATAAAGATCGCTAATTATTTACGATTTCCTTAGCAGCAGGTACCAACGAGTTTTAAATTACATAGTAAATCAAACTAAATGAGTACTTAATACAGCACATTCATTAACTTGATGGATATATATTTAGCAATGTACTTTTGTATGTTTTCATATACCTAGAGATTAAGATTCAATTAGGATATATAAAAAATTTTAGAAGGTACAAAAAGACAACACACACACACACACACACACACACACACACACACATATATATATATATATATATATATATATATATATATATATATATATATATATATATATGTAAATATCTACATACATATATATAATATATATATATATATGTATATATATATATATTATATATATATATATATATGACTGTATTCAAAACTGGATGGTATCTAATGGACTTTTTAGATACCATCCAGTTTGAATGAGGTCCTTTAGTAATTCTACTAATGCACAGAACAATTGTGTATGTGATAAAGTT
The DNA here is from genome assembly GCF_040412425.1 of Macrobrachium rosenbergii. NCBI lineage: Eukaryota > Metazoa > Arthropoda > Malacostraca > Decapoda > Palaemonidae > Macrobrachium > Macrobrachium rosenbergii. The sequence continues at coordinate 28,786,060 of NC_089791.1, read as the reverse complement.
AATATATATATATATATATATATATATATATATATATATATATATATATTATATATATATATATGTATACATGATAAGTATACATTACATATATACATATATGTATACATGTATATACTTGCATACACACATATATATATATATACATATATATATATATATATTATATATATATATATATATATATATATATATATATATATATATATATATATATATATATATATATATATATAAATGCTTGTGTGTCTAAGCTCCACTTCAAGAAAAAACAACAAGCCAAATAAAACCTCATAACTCCCTCACACTCTTTTGCTCATTCACATGTAAGACCAAGACACAAACACATTTAACAGACAGAACAAGCAAACGCAAATAATCTCACCTTGAGGAACATAATGGTATTCGTGCGAACGATGAAGAAGGGAGAAATAAAAGAAAAAGCGAGAAAATGGAACGAAATAAGTACAAGGGACGAGAGCAAGGGATTAAATGGGCAATTTGAGAAGAATCAGAAGAAGTAGAATCTTTTTCTCTGAGAAATAAAAACAGTTAAAGGAGAGACAACTCTGAGAAGACGATGGTGATGATGATGATGATGCCCTCCAAAGAGGAAGACGATGCTGGGATGCTGAGATGAGATAAAAAGAAGACAGCTATCTTCTGGATGACGATGTGGAGGAGGAGGGGGAGGAGGAGGACCTCTAAGCCTGCGACTTGATTGGAGGAGGAGGAAGATGCGACTGAAGAACTGGGGTGGGACTCGTGGCTTTTATATTAAACTGGAGGTGGAGATGGCACACGTGAAGATTCCTCTGACACCACCTACTCCCTCCTCCCTCCTCCTCCTCCTCCTCCTCCACCTCGATTCGCACAGATTCCAGTCATTTGCATGAATCACGGGGAGAGGAGGAGGGGGGGGGGAGACGAAGGGAAGGAGGGAGGGGTGACGAGGAGGGAGGGAGGGAGGGGTTGCAGCCCCCCGCCCCCCTCTTTTCTAGACCTGTCGCAACGACGGGCGACGATAGCAAGGTTACACATTTCGTCCGTCTGATGGTTATCAAAATGTGACACATACATACTCTTAGCCATGAGATAGATGGTGCTGATGGTGAAAATGATGGTGATGATGATGATGGTGATGACGATGATGGTGATACGCATCAACAACCGGAATGATGCAAAAATCCAGATAGCTTTTATCGAGCCTTTTTCTTGCTTTATTATTTTTTTTTAAACGGGAGTATAAGAGCGTGAAATCATAAGAGTTCGGTGGAATTCGTAAACTTTTTTTTTTTTTTTAGGGCTACAAATAAAACGCTAAAAGTAAAGCATGTCAATTCATACTATTTTTCAACACCATTCAGCGGCAGAAAATAAAAAAAAAATCAAACAAATTAACGCTCATGCAATTCCTTTTGATTTTTTGAACCCACAAAAAACATTTCCAGAATATCATTCATGGCGCGTTGGATAAGTCCCCGATAATATTACATACATTTTGTAATGGAATCCCAGCTCCACCATAATGAGAATTTATTACTGGAAGCTGCGTATCTTGCTGAATAACCTGATGAAAAAGCCATATATATTTCATTTTCCATTGCGAAACGTAACAAAGAGGACTTTCCACGAAGCACATTACAAACTTATCATACCGTGTGCCTTTAATTACGCGTGAAAAATGACACAGTTGTACCGTCAGCCAGACTCTGGTGTTCTTTTGTAATTTTATCCTCAAATGAATTCGTTACCCGGTCAGTTCTCGCGTTGATTGAATATTAATTCAAATTTACTCCCAGATCATGTGCCGTAGTTAAAATAACTTTCCTATCGTCGTTAAAATAACTTACGTGCCGCAGTTAGAATAATTCATAGCGGAGTCAGAATAACTTACATTCCGAAGTTAAAATAACTTTCATACCATATGCCATAATTAAAATAACTTTCATACCATGTGCCATAGTTAAAATAACTTTCATACCATGTGCCATAGTTAAAATAACTCACATACCGTAGTTAAAACAACTTACATACCGAAGTTAAAATAACTCATACCGTAGTTAAAATAACATTCATACAGTAGTTAAAATAACTTACATGCCGTAGCTAAAATAACTGACATTCCGTAGTTAAAATAGCTTTCATACCTTAGTTAAAATAACTCACATTCCGAAGTTAAAATAACTTTAATACCATAGTTAAAATAATTTGCATACACACAAAGCAGTTAAAATAACTTTCATACTTTAATTAAAATAACTTTCATACCGTAGTTAAAATAATTTTCTATCATCGTTAAAATAACGTACATACCACAGTTAAAATCACCTACACACAGTAATCAAAATAACTCGCATAGCGCAGTTAAAATAAGTTACAAATCATAGTTAAAATAACATAACATACTTAAAATAACTTACGCACCACAGCTAGAATAACTTATATACAGTTAAAATAACGTACATACCCAGTTAAAATAACTTACATGCCGTAGTTAAAATAACATATATCACAGTTGAAATAACTTACACATCGTAGTTAAAATAACTTATATACCGCAGTTAAAATCATTTTCATGCCGTCGTTAAATAACTTTCGTACTGTACTTGAAATAACTTACATACTGTAGTTACAAAAACTTACATACCATATAGTTAACTTACATACCATAGTTATACCAACTTTTATTCCGTAGTTACAATTACTTACACATCATATAGTTAAAATAACTTGCATACCGTGGTTAAAATAACTTCTATACTGTAACTTAAATAACTTACACATCATCCTTCACTCCCTCACAATGATTTGTGATTCTTGATACAAAAAGAAAAAGATAAAATATTTGTCGACAGCAAATATATTCAGGTGAACTTTTTACAACATTTTCTAAGCTATTTTTTCGAAGAAAACAGACATCTTTTAAGAAAAATATTTCTTCTCTGAATGGAGAATGATCTAACACATAGCAGTTTATGAGACGTCTCATATATATATATATATATATATATATATATATATATATATATATATATATATATATATATATATATATATATATATATATATACATATATATATATATATATATATATATATATATATATATATATATATATATATATATATATATATATATATGTGTGTGTGTGTGTGTGTGTGTGTATGCTTCAATGAAATTATAAAGATTTTTAACTTTATTTAGATGTAAAAGTCCTAATTCTTTCAATCATAACATGGTTTACCCATTCATCAACCTTAGTATACGTCTTGCTTCTTATTCAAATTAAAAACAATTAAATGCTTTATTACTCATGCAAATGGTTCATTAAGTTATGTACAAACTTCTCTTATTTATATGGAAACGAAACACGTGTGGTCATCAAAAGGCAATTTAAGTGGGATATGATTTTTTTAAGTCAATTTTCACCACAAAGGATCCATTCAACAATATTTGCAAAATTCTGTTTCTTCTCTCACCTTATGAAGGACTAATGACCTACTACCTTCATTCCCCATACTCAGAATAACAGAAGGACTAATGACCTTCAACTACCTTCATTCCCCAACCTCAGAATAACAGAAGGACTAAAGACCTGCAACTAACCTCACTCCCAAACCTCAGAATAACAGAATGACTAATGAAGGTCATTAGTCCTTCATTTCCACAACCTCAGAATAACAGAATGACTAATGACCTTCAACTAACTTCATTTCCCAAACCTCAGAATAACAGAAGAACTAATGACCTTCAGCTTCCTTCATTTCCACAACCTCAGAATAACAGGACTAATGACCTTCAACCACCTTCATTTCCCAAACCTCAGAATAAACAGAAGGACTAATGACCTTCAACTACCTTCATTTCTCCAAACCTTAGGACAACCGGACTAATGACTTTCAACGACCTTAATTTCTCAAACCTCAGAATAACAGAAGGACTAATGACCTTCACCTACCTTCATTTCCCAAGGCTCAGAATAACAGGACTAATGACCTTCAACTACCTTCATTTCTCCAAACCTTAGGACAACTGGACTAATGACTTTCAACGACCTTAATTTCTCAAACCTCAGAATAACAGAAGGACTGCTGACCTTCACTACCTTCATTTCCCCACCCATAGAATAACAGAAGGACTAATGGACCTTCAACTACCTTCATTTCCCCACCCATAGAATAACAGACACACTCGAGGTGAGGAAACCATCTCTAAAAGCAAGCAGTGATTTTTTTCCTTATTCTGCTGTGAAATCATATAGTGTCCGGCCTGAAATCTTTCTCGAAAGAGTTCTCTCGAGAATGCGATGATCTTAAGGTGCTGTTACCAGCAGGTATATCTTTATATATCTATCTATCTATCTTAATAATGTAACGTCTCCAAACGCAACGAAAATACTACTTTTGAAATTTAGAAGCAATGCTTTACGCAACGGGACATTAAAATAAATAAATAAATGAATGAGCAATCAAATAAATAAATAAAAAAACAAACAAATAAATCAATAAACATATAAATAATAAATAAAAAATAAATGCAATGCTAGCTCAAGGATGCAATATTCACACTCGCTAATAATCTTTCGAGTCCCCTTAAGTATGTTTGAATAGCTATCCCAGTGCACCTCTTCACCCTAGCTGCAACACAAAACAATCGACCATCTACCAGGTACATGATTCAACACTCAGGTCGCAGTAAGATATGAAAGAACACGGCTTAATCCCTCTCCCTCGCTAGGGAATCGAACCATTATACTCTTGCTGGTGGAGCGAGTATCATGACCACTAACCCAAGAGGTTCTATTATACGTAAATATTACATAAAAATATTCAACTACGAAGAAGAAGGAATTTACAGATTATAAAAAAAACTTCTGTTCTTTTAAGTGTGGTGTACGGCTGCCATTCATGGAAGCTGACGCATTCAGTCTCATTTTTGTGGGAAAATGTAAAGCATTCTAATCGTGATTTGGCAGATTCCTAAAATAACTCATTCATTTTGCTATAAAGCAGACTGCTGGACGTGTATCAATACACATACATATATATATGTTATAGATATCATATATAATTTATATATATATATATATATATATATATTATATATATATATATATATATATATATATATATATATATATATAAAAATTATATATTTTATATATATATAGTTTATATATATACACAAATGTGTTTTATTAACCACAATGCCCTTTTGATTTCTCGAATTTTTCATACTTGCCACTACTCAGCCTTGATAAAAATGAAGAAAGAAATGAAGATATTCTGACGCCCAGGTGAGATTCGAACTCTCATCCATGGAATCAGAACGAGGTGGCGTTAACTACCTGGCCTCGAAGAAAGGTATAAATCTATATGTACATTTATCTGTGGAAATCAGATACATTTACTGAGTTGGAACAAACCCACCTTACAAGTAATGTCACTTTTCCGTATAATAATAATAATAATAATAATAATAATAATAATAATAATAATAATAATAATAATAATAATAATAATATCAACGAGATGACTACGAATTACTGACGAACTCATAGATTATAAAAGAAATTTATATACTGACGAACTCATAGATTATATAAAAAGTATTTTTTTTATTTTGATAAAACAAAAAATCCCGTATAAATAAAATTTTCACCTACCCAAAGAGATGATAAAAAACACCATACCATCACAAAAACTAAATATATTTCCATCATTTCACACCGTGATGAAGAACGCTCACAATATTTTTCCTTTAATTCATTCTCGCGAACTCTGAGCATAATCATATGCAAATGGTGCCAAAAAATACTTTGATTATCATATCAAATGTATGCAATAAACAGTATCATTCTAATGGAATCACTGGAACGATTATATGAATTTATTCAAAACATAGGTTATCCGGTCAATGACGTAATTACATCAGGCGTTATTGCATTTAATTACCCCATTCAGCCGCGTTATATTTTTTTCATTAAAATTTCACGCAGCCGGCGCCGTATGTCATGAATGTAAGTGTGTACATAAATAAGTGTGAATATTGTCGTTCCGTTTTGTAATATGACGGAAACGATTTTGCTATGGGTTCCCCGTCTCTCTCTCTCTCTCTCTCTCTCTCAAGAAATATCACGGGATGAAAGTATGTACAATAACGTGTAAATATTATTGTTCCTTTTTGTAACATGACGGAAACGATTTTGCAATGGGTTCCCCGTCTCTCTCTCTCTCTCTCTCTCTCTCTCTCTCTCTCTCTCTCTCTCTCTCTCTCTCTCAAGAAATATCATGAATGAAAGTATGTACAATAATAAGTGTAAATACTGTTGTGTCTTTCTGTAATATGATAGAAACGAATTTGATATGTTCCCCCTCTTCTCCTCTCTCTCTCTCTCTCTCTCTCTCTCTCTCTCTCTCTCTCTCTCTCTCTCTCTCTCCTAGCAAGAAATATCAAGAATGTAAGCAAGTACATAAATAAGTGTAAATGTTGTTTCTTATTGTAATATGACGGAAACGAATTTTGCTGCCCCCTCACCCTCTCTCTCTCTCTCTCTCTCTCTCTCTCTCTCTCTCTCTCTCTCTCTCCAGAAAGGAATATTAAAGCAATGAATCAATTTAACATTTCCACTGTTGCCTTGACTCTCTCACCTTTCAGAAAAAATTTGGTGTTAATTTCGTAAATTCTACTGTCACATCCGCTTTGGTACGTCTTGTCATCTAGCAAAGAACAAACAAGTTGGTTCTTTGTTTAATACGTTAGTCCTTTTTTTGTTGTTTTTTCTTTTTAAAGTAACAAATACACCGTATCCATTCCACAATCAATCTCTCTACTGAAGAATTATTCCTGAAGCGATATTTTAATCAAACATCCAAACCCAACTCTGACTTTATGTCAGTGCTTGATTAGTTTATTATTGCAGTTCTAAACAAGCAATTAGTCATTCAAATACACAATAAACAAATAACATTAGTTAATAAATACACCAGACTAATCATTTTTAATTTGGGTAAAACTACCACCATTAGAGTATTTTGCAGGATATCGGTATTTATTTTACTCGATCCCCTCTGCTCAGAACCTTACGGTACCGACGGTACCGGTTCCCAGACCTCCACTTTCACGGTACCTGCTCTTTCTCTATTATACGGTTCCAGTTGACCTCATTATGTCTTTGCAAGGTCACAGTTCTTGCATTTTTTTACAATTTTTTTTACATGGTACCAGCTTCCCCGGCCCCATTAGCCATTCCCACCCTCTTCCACAAGCAAAAAATTTATTTGAACGATATAAGCTTTCGCCAATTACACGAGGGCAAATTTGACGAAACAGGTTCTTGTTTTTTTTTTTTTTTTTTTTTTTTTTTGCATGTCACTCTCACTCTCTCTCTCTCTCTCTCTCTCTCTCTCTCTCTCTCTCCAGTTTTTAATGGTACAAGTCTAACTCATCTTTATTTTGTGTGGTACAGTCCTTCAACACGGTACCAGTTCTATCAAGGTACATCCTTCTTCAACCTCAGCTTTCACAATTGCAAATACCTCTTTGGGGTGATACAAATTCCACAGAGCGCTTTTGTTTGGCATCAGATCTTTGCCCTTTTGCATAATATCACCTTTCTTCCTCCCTCCCAATCCCCTACCCCTCCTCATCCCAATCCCCCTAACCCTCC
>NC_089791.1:28768387-28775887 GCF_040412425.1 Macrobrachium rosenbergii | reverse complement strand
CTTTCCTTAGAAGATTTTATTCCTGTAATTTTTCTTTCCTTAGGGGATTTTATTCCTGTAAATATTCTTCCTTTACAAGATTTTATTCATTTATATTTTCTTCTTAAGAAGATTTTATTCCTTTAAATTATTTTCCAGTATAAAATTTTATTCCTCTAAATTTTCTTCCTTTAGAAGATTTTATTCCTTTAAATCTCATTCCTTTAGAAGACATTATTCCTCTAAATTTTTTTTCATTTGAAGATTTTATTAATTTATTTTTTCTTCGTAAGATTTTATTCCTTTAAATTTTCTTCCTTTAGAAGATTTCATTTAAATTTTCTTCATTTAGGAAATTGTATTCCTCTAAATTTTCTTCCTTTAGAAGATTTTACTCCTCTAGATTTTCAACTTTACATGATTTTATTCCTTTCAATTTTCTTCCCTTAAAAAGATTTTATTCCGCTAAATTTTCTCCTTTAGAAGATTTTAATCATTTACATTTTCTTCCTTTAGAAGATTTTAATCATTTATATTTTCTTCCTTTAAAAGATTTTATTTCATTAAAATTTCTTCCTTTAGAAGATTTGATTCCTTTAAATTTTCTTCATTTAGAAGATGTTATTCCTTTAAATTTAATTCCTCTAGAAGATTTTATTCCTTTAAATTTTCTTAATTTAAAAAATGTTATTCCTTTAAATTTAATTCCTTTACAAGATTTTATTCCTTTCAATTTTCTTCCTTTTGGAAGATTTTATTCCTTTGAATTTCATTCCGTTACAAGACTTTATTCCTTTCAATTTTCCTCCTTTGGAAGATTTTATTCCTTTGAATTTCATTCCTTTACAAGATTTTATTCCTTTAAATTTTCTTCCCTCAGAAGATTTTATTCCTCTAAATTGTCCTCCTTTAGAAGATTTTAATTTATATTTTTTTCTTAAGAAGATTTTATTCTTTAAATTCTCGTCCTTTAGAAGATCTTATCCCTTCAATTTTCTTCCTTGACGTGGGAGAAGCGAGTGATAAAACTCGAGAAAATAATCCCCGGTCCACAATTGATTTCCCCCAAAAATGTGGATTCACTCTCGTCCTCCCCACGAGGCATATGATGAGAGGAAAGGTAATAACAATTAGGTTAAAAAGGGTGGGGAGACTGGATATGAATTATATTTATATATTATGAGAAAACTGCATTGCAAGACGAAAGATAATCACATTTATTAAAACAGGGATTAAAGAAAGGAATGGGAACAACGCTACGGAGCATAAATAAGAATCTTGAGTTCTCGGGCCAAGGTCGTGCACCGACGTGCATGCATGCATGTATGCATATATATATATATATATATATATATATATATATATATATATATATATATATATATATATATATATATATATATATATATATATATATATAACATATAAATACATAAATATAATATATATATATATATATATATATATATATATATATATATATATATATAGAAATAATCAACAAACAATCACGTGTGGAACAGAAATAAAATTTCTGACTCATTATCAGGACTGAACCCAGGTCTTTCAGTGAAAGGCAAGGGCGCTGCCCATCAGGCCTAGTGGGCAGCGCCCTTGCCTTTCAATTGAAAGACCTGGGTTCGATCCTGATGTGATTCAGAAATTCATATATATATACATATATATTTATATATGTGTGTGTGTGTGTGTACGCGCGTGTCTGTCGCAATTTGAAAGTAAAGGAAAAAGAACTGTGTATTGCGTACATGGCCCAAGAAAATACACACACACATAGATACATATATTTAAGTATATGTATTGTATGTGTATATACATACATGCATACACACATACACATCAATCAATCCAAGTAAACTATGAAAGTACGAAAACAATCAACCAAAAGAACCGACGCATACATAACTGGCATCCGGAACAAACTGTACCAACAACGCGATATTGACTTTCTCTTACTTTTTCCGTTTTCAAAATCTTTGTTTCGTCTGTTAAATAAAATAAAATAAAAAAAAAAGAACGGTAGAACAAGCACACGGGAAATCCTGCCTAAAGGTTGAGAATAAGTAAACAGGAAAAAAAAAAAAAAAAGCAAAGACCATAGGAAGTGGAATTGGTTGAACGAATGGAAAATAAAACATATATGCATGGTGAATTATTTTCCATTTCTCTTTATTTCTTTACTGTTTGTTTATATATACATACATACTACTGTTTGTTTATATATACATACATACACATACATTGTATATATTTCCATTGACGAAGGCTGTCGAAACCGGTCAGGACCTACACCCTGCTTCTATTTTTCACTGTGGTAATGTGTGTGATAAATGATATAAATAATACATGTATGTATATATATATATATATATATATAATACATATATGTATATATAAACATATATGTATGTATATATATATATATATACATACATGTGTATACATTATATAGAAAAACATATATGTATATATATCTATATTTATATATATTATATATAATATATATATAGGTATATATATATTATATTTATATATAATATATATATATATATATATATATATATATATATATATCTATATATATCTATCTATATATATATATATATATATATATATATATATATATATCAAACTCCCCTTGCAACAAATTACAGAAGTCAACTGTCCATATCTAACAATGGCATCTGTCTCGCTGCAAGGCTCTCTTTTATCTTTCATGAATGAATTTATCAACATCAAACTTTCTCTTTTTTATTCCCGCCCTCTCATTATCTCAAACGCCAATCGCATAAACAATCATTACAATTTTAAAATCTTTTAAGAGGTAATTTATATACTACGTAAGCTAGCAGGAATAACTGACACTACCTATTGCATTTGTAATAATAATAATAATAATAATAATAATAATAATAATAATAATAATAATAATAATAATAATAATAATAATAATGAAAACTCTGATCAATGAAGAGAAGTAATTTCGAACATAATCACTCAGTTCGGATGGCGTGTTTATACTTCGGTAATCTGTTCGTTTCCAGGGTCGTATAATCAAAAGAAAATAATTCAACGGAAGCAATAATTTTCCTCAAGTGTCTGTATATGTGTGTATATAAATATATATGTGTATATGTATATATATATATATACATACATATATATGCATATATATACACATATATACATGTATATATACATATATATACATATATATTTATATATACATATATATTTATATATACATATATATATATATATATATATATATATATATATATATATATATATATATATATATATATATATTAAACCATGAATATCATTCATTCTCGAATTTCTACACCTTGGGAGTATCGTACGACAAAACTGAAATTACAGTTGCTAAATGCTTCTGGTCTGGCCAGGAATCGAATATTGGTCTGGTTTACAAAACAACGAGATAGCCAGTGACTGTGACCAACCGGCGTTTGTGTTGACCTTTGATGACCTTTGAAAAGAAGGGAATGACCTGCCTCAACTATCTCAAATATCTCGGAAGAAGAATCAAATTGCTCAGGGAAAAAAAATATTAAAATTCAATAAATAAATAAATTGAAAAAATACACAAATATTCATCCCCCATATCTTGACGACCTTTGTACAGTTTCACTTACTATGGTCCAACTCTTATATCATCTGAAAATAACATTCCTTATGCGACATTCCTGTAAGTAACCTACTTTCACACTACACTGTATGTGCTGACCTTCACTGACAAATGTATTGCTCCCAACAATCATCATTTCTTTAATAAACACAGAAAATATCGCTAAGGTCCTCCTCCCTCCCCCTTGCAATCCAACTCTCTTTACATATGGATGGTCATGTACGTGGGAGTGTGTGTGCGTGTGTGTGTTTCTACACGCACAAAAATGACTTGATGTACTAACACGCCGTCTACAAGCACGCAAGCATGCGAGCTCATGCACGTGCACAAGCACGCATGCAATGTGATATATATATATATATATATATATATATATATATATATATATATATATATATATATATATATATATATATATATATATATATATATATATATCCATATACTGCATATATATATAAATACATATATACATATATACATAAATATACATACATACATATATATATATATATATATATATATATATATTTATATATACTATATATATATATTTGTATATATTGAAGATATATATATATATATATATATGTATATATATATATATATACATATATATAATTATGCATGCATGTATGTGTGTGTGCGTGTGGATGTATGTATGTATGTATGTATATATGGGCGTCCACCTCAGCTTTAAACAGATCTGAACAATATGCAATGATGACGACACCGCTTTCAAAAGTTGAGCATCACAGTAAATAAAAGAATAAAATACACAAAATATTTGTGTCCTAAAGAAAAACCTTTGCTAGAAAGACCTTTGGCGGGGAGTCATTATCATCACCAATATTATCATCATCAACTCGTAGCGCAAACCACTAATTTTTTAAAAAATGTGAAAGAGCAGTAAACTGGAAAAAAATAAATAAACATACAAAACTACACAAAGAAAAAAGCTTCGAAACGAAACGTTACATAACAACACCGACCGTATAAAAAAAAAAAAAAATTAAAAACAATTCTGAATCGCTGTTAAGAAATGCGAAGACCTACTCTTTCTCCCGTTCCGGGATGCGACAGTGACGACGACCACGCCAAAAATATTTTTCTCAAAAATACTTGAGGGCAACGGGGCGTAGATAAGTTCCGTTGCTTACAAGATCGCTTTGCATCATTAAGTCGTAAAAGCAGCGACACCATGCTAAGGCATAAATAATTTTCGACCGTGCAGGATTTTATAAACACATTTTTCCCTTTCAACGTTTATGCGTTATTCTTCTTGTTATTTCCTTCCCTTTCAACGTTTATGCGTTATTCTTGTCGTTATTTCCTTCCCTTTCAACGTTTATTCTTGTCGTTATTTTTGCTTTCAACGTTTATGCGTTATTTTGTTGCATTTCATTCCCTTTCAACGTTTATGCGTTATTCTTGTTGTTATTTCCTTCCCTTTCAACGTTTATGCGTTATTCTTGCTGTTATTTCATTCCCTTTCAACGTTTATCCGTAATTCTTGCTGTTATTTCATTCCCTTTCAACGTTTATGCGTTATTCTTGTTGTTATTTCATTCTCTTTCAGCGTTAACGCGTTATTCTTGCTGTTATTTCATTCCCTTTCAACGTTTATGCGTTATTCTTGTTGTTATTTCCTTCTCTTCCAACATTTATGCATTATTCTTGTTGTTATTTCATTCCCTTTCAATGTTTATGCGTTATTCTTGCTGCTATTTCATTCCCTCTCAACGTTCGTGCGTTATTCTTGTTATTTCCTTCCCTTTCAACGTTTATGCGTTATTCTTCTTGTTATTTCCTTCCCTTTCAACGTTTATGCGTTATTCTTCTTGTTATTTCCTTCCCTTTCAATTTATGCGTTATTCTTGTTGTTATTTCAGGCTTGGCCGTGGCTTACTTTATCAATGATAACACTTGATATTGCAACAGTACTTATTCTCTGTTCATAACGGTTAGTTTGATTAATTCATTGACAGCACACTTCATTGAACACAAAAATGTATAATTCAATGTCATCCTGGTTTTATTCCTTCTTTACCTGTATGTTAATTATATCATAAATGCATATGTGTAATGTATAAGGGAATATTCTTAATATATTTCACCTGCTTCTGCAAGTTTTTGCCATATGTAATGATCAGCAATTTTCTGAAATTTCCAAAAGTATTCAACGGATGTGGAAAATTCTCTTATATCTTCTGCAAGTTTTCTTATTGATTCCATTCATTCTCTTAATCTTTCACCTGCCTCTGCAACATTTTGCCACAGGTAATGATCAGTAATTTTCCTTAATTTCCAAAAGTATTCAAAGGATGTGGACAAATCTCTTATATCTTCTGCCAGTTTACTTTGCGATTCCGATCAATCTTTTAGAAGGTAACAGAATCAGCTACTCTACACAATTTTTTCTTCAGTATCTTTATTTCACAAAAAAAATAAAATGCTTTTCTCCCTTCACAGAGTATACACAAGTATAAGCATATATACAGTCATACAGATAGTGCTTTTTAGATAAAAGGATATTTGTGAAATGTAAATATTTTCTGAGGAAACAGTTTGAAGATAATTTTGTAATATTCTACAGAACGAAAAATACCTAGAAACCTCTTGAGAGCTCTTTACATGGGAAAATTCTTTAATTAGTTTAACGAACTCTGGTCACACTGAAAGATGTACAAAAATAAGCAATTACATAAAAATATATGCAAAGCAAATACATACTTAACAATTTAAAAAATTCTAATATGCACAAACAAATTATGAAAAAAATACATAAAATGCACAACATAAATCAGCAAAAGCATAAACTAATATGCGTTTATACATGCACGCATGCAAAAGTGTAAGTATATAAATTGAGAGAGAGAGAGAGAGAGAGAGAGAGAGAGAGAGAGAGAGAGAGAGAGAGAGAGAGCACAAGCAATATGCATTGATAAATGCACGTATTTAAAAGTGTGTGTGCATTTAAATTGTGTGTGTGTGTGTGTGTGTGTGTGTGTGTGAGAGAGAGAGAGAGAGAGAGAGAGAGAGAGAGAGAGAGAGACTTTCATTATGAAAACCTACGGTTAACTCTGTAAATAGACCAATGCTAATATTCAACGCTATAACCATGCTCCATTCCTCAATTAATTATATGCTCACTGGCCCGTGAAAATCCAGAAACCTTTTCCCTCGCCATCAAGCAATTAAGACTTCCAACATAATTACAGGTGACGCAAAGTCACATTACATCTTCACAGGTCTTCTTCTGCTTCTTCTTCTTCTTCTTCTAAGCTCAGTATACTAGAGTATAATCACGCAAAGTTTTTTTCGCGCGTGCTCTTCACAGCTATTGCGAGAAGAAGATGAAAGCCTCTTTTCATATTTTCGGTGTGTGTGTGTGTGTGTGTGTGTGTGTGTGTGTGTGTGTGTGTGTGTGTGTGTGTGTGTGTGTGTGTTTTATGGAAGCTGCAAGTCTTGAAAAATCTACCTGTATGTGGGGATTATCTGTAACAGCGTAATCATTCGTATATTTTTCTTTATTTTTACTTTTTCTCATCTCAGTTTTGCGGATGTACAAATTGTAACGCAATATTAAGTAATGCAACTTTTATACGGCTCAATAAACATGGATCGTTACCTGAGCGCCAAAAATGGAAACGATGGTAGGTATAAATTTGATGCGAATTGCTCAACTAATAGGAATCTAACTTGAATGTATTTTTGCGTATTTATGCGCAAACACACACACACACACGTATATATACACATATATATATAATTTATATTTACATATGTTTGTATGTATATACAGTATATACATATCGATCTATATAAATATGCGTGTATATATATATATATAT
>NC_089791.1:28748387-28763387 GCF_040412425.1 Macrobrachium rosenbergii | reverse complement strand
AATTATCGTGCCTTGGCAACCGGCGGGTCAACATTTTGTCCGATTTCTTAACGAAAGGTTGCCAGAAAAAGATACTGAAACCTCCAGACTCGCTTCTCTTATTATACTGCAATCTTAATCTCAATTTACTAATATATTTTGCTGATAAATAATTACAAAGACTACACTACTCCCCTTCCTGTTAATTGTCTTCAATTTCCCAAAACAATGACATTTTCAATTACATCATAAGATTATATTCGGAGAAAGGAATCGTCATTCCTTCCAGAACTTTTTCATGTACTAATCATATAACTTCTTTCTTCTAAATTTAAACATAATTTTTTGTATACAATTTCAATATAATCATCAGACTGTCATCAGACCGAGCAACTACAAATTTCCCGTGATTCCAGCTCCTGTTTCACGACCTGACCTCTCTACCAAACAATACAATAACCATCCAGCACCTTGCTTGTCTGCATAAATACAATACACATACACAGAGTATAAAGCTTTTGATTATTTATGAAATACAGAAAGGGGGGGGAGGGGGGGGAAGGTCACTGTTCAACCTTCCGTTCCGTGACTTGAGATATGTCATCACACTTTTCTGACCTTAACGAGTCTTGTAGTTTTATAGTCTCCCAAGTGGATATAATGAGACGTTCGGAGCTGGACTCAACTGATCCATGAAGATTTATGGAACCTGGACCAACGCAACTATTAATATTTCAAGGCTGAGAAGCAGATGATCATGATGAAGCTTTCCCGCATTCCTTTTTATTAGTAATGATATGATGATATGCATTTCAGTGATGTGCTGAGAGAGAGAGAGAGAGAGAGAGAGAATTTTCGTGCGTAAACTGCCAACACAAACTCTTGCACACATACAAGTCAAGAAAAGAGAGAGAGAGAGAGAGAGAGAGAGAGAGAGAGAGCTTACCAGAAGTAAAGTATCAAATCTATCTCCAGAACAAAACAAACATGTAAGAAGATATACTGAGAGAGAGAGAGAGAGAGAGAGAGAGAGAGAGAGAGAATGTACTGTTCACGAAAACCTTAATTCTATTTACCCGCTATACATACACGCACGCAGGTGAAAAGCATTCCCCTAATGAAACCGACATTCTCCAACCCAACAGGTGGCGTTAGCGGCACTGGCCCTGGTGGCTCGGGCGTCGGCGAAGGCGGTGGCGGAGCCTACGGCCGAGGCGGAGGCGGAGGCGGAACCCAAGGCTGAGGCGGAGGCAGCTGATATTGCATACGGTCCTCCCATTCATCATGCCCCTGTCCATGCCATAGTTCCAGCCCAGCTGTGCCCACCGTCGTTGCACAGCCGTTGTTGTTCATGTCAGTAACGGATGAACGTGGGGGTGGGGCAGGGGGAGGGAGGAGGGGAGGAGGAGTGGGAGGAAGGAGAGGGGGGATGCATTCTCTTCAAATCAATCTCGCTCGCTCTCAAATTTTCTTTGATGTATTGACTGTCCAACTTCAAATATTTGTTTTCAAGTGGTGGGGGGGGGCCACAGAAGGTGAAGTTGGCACTTCGGGAAGAGTCTGAATAACATGTCTGACGTTGATTGATTTGCAAAGAGTTATAAAGATTCGAATGTACCGTATGTTTATGTATGTATGTATATGTGTATATATACATTTACATATATAATACAAATACATGTATATATATATATAAATATATACATGTATATACAGATATATGTATACACATATATATCCAAGCACCACATAATTCAACACTTGCACTTGAACTTATCAGATAAATGAAAAAATACAACCAACAGTTAAAAAAAAAAAATGAACTAGAAATGAAAACAACCGTATTTCAAACAACAATAAAAAACGTCATTTTCCACCGCAGGCAAAACTGCCTTACGAATTCGGATACGGCGTGTCCGATGCCTACACCGGCACCGACTACAGCCGCTCGGAGACTTCCGACGGGAACGTCGTCAAGGGGTCCTACCACGTCCTTCTGCCCGACGGACGCAAGCAGATCGTCACTTACACCGCCGACGACTACGGATTCCATGCAAAGGTTAGAATACGCAGAGAAAAATATATACACCCTCAATTCCACGCAAGATTAGAAGACACAGAAAATAAATACACCCTCAATTCCACGCAAGATTAGAATACACAGAAAAATAAATACACCCTCAATTCCACGCAAGATTAGAATACACAGAAAAATAAATACACCCTCAATCCCATGCAAAGCAAAGGTTATACTACACAGAAAAATAATATACACCCTCAATTCCATGCAAAGCAAAAGTTAGAATAAAAGGAAAAGACATATACCTCCTCAATTCCACGAAAAGCAACGATTAAAATACACAGAATAATAGTATACATCTTCAATTCCACGCAAAGCAAAGGTTAGAATACACAGAAAAAAATAAATACATTCTCAATTCCACGCAAAACAAAGGTTAGAATACACAGAGGAAAAATAAATACATCCTATATTCCACGAAAAGGTGAGACTGCACAGAAAAAAATAAATAAATATACTCTCAATCCCACGCACAGCAAAAGTTAGAATACTCATAAAAAATAAATACACCTATAATTCCACGCAAAGCCACGGTCAAAATACACAGGAAAAAATAAAAACACCCTCAATTCCATGCACAGCAAAGGTTAAAATACACAGAAAAAAATAAACCCTCAATTCCACGCAAAGGTTAGAATACACAAAGAAAAATAAATACACCCGCAACTCAGAGCAAAGGTTAGAATACACAGGAAAAATGCATAGGCTTTCCCCTTCTCTCCTATACTCGTACACAAACATACATGTTCCGTATTTTCTTCTGTAACTTCTTAGGAATAAACACCACATTTTTTGAAAGCTAGAATTTCAAGTCAGTGGCCTCTGTGGCTTGCTCAATGTGAATAGGGTTTATCTTCTGAATAATAATAATAATAATAATAATAATAATAATAATAATAATAATAATAATAATAATAATAAACACAAACATATTCTTGACAGTTCAGATAACTCAAGTAATCATAGTTATGTGTTGGAGATTAAATTACTTGTCACATCACACTTTATCCATAAGATTTTCTTAACTGAACATTTTCTTCACAAGACAAACTTTGAATTATTATTATTATTATTATTATTATTATTATTATTATTATTTGCACATCCATCCAGCTTAAAAATTATATAATTACATTTAGGTACAGATTACACCGAAGAAGAAAACAGTTAAATATGGACAAACGATGGATCTAAATAGCCTCTTGATTCAACTACTTTTCCCAATGATATTCGTAAAATGTAAAACTTTTTCTGCAGAAGGATGGTCACAGACTTGCTTAGAGACCTTCGACAGATTGAAACGCCAAAGCATGACAAAAAATAATAAAAAATACAAAGCATAAATAAAACACGTGCACAAAAGCTAGAGAGTACATTCAATTACAGACACAATCAAAAGCACAATTTAAAAATAAAAATAAGGCAACAATTCAATATTGAAGTGAAAGATGATAAATTGACAAGAATACAGTAATGGCCCGCACGTATGATAGATATATATTTAAATAATAAAATATGATACTTAAAAGACTGAAGAATATTCAATCCACGGTAACTGGACTGAAGGCTTGCTGAAGTTATTCATAAGAATGTGACATTATAACTGTCAACCACATTAACCACATTCCTTCGAAAAAAAAAAAGCTTCGCTCAAAGTAACAATAAACAAAACACAAGATATAAATTAAGATACAAATTCTGTTACATCATTTCTCAAATTTCCTTGGAAATTGCAAGTGACCTTGTGTCCAGCGGAAATTTACTTAAATATCCGTTACGGTGTTATCATTTACGTCTTGACTTTCGGAATTCTGACTTACTTACTGCTTGGTAAGTCACGTCTAACCTCCGTTAATCATACGCAAGTCACACAGTCGCGCCTTCCCCCAATACATTACATGACAAGAATACATCAACCCATTCCATTACATGACAAGAACACGTCATTTTTCTCCATTACACGACGAGTCTTGTCTAGCTCTTGATATGAGGAAGACAGACAGCCAGAGAGGTAGATTCATTTTTATTTACAGAGAAATGATACATATCTTTCAAAGCAAAATAATAATTATTCAGCATTCATAAACGAAGGACACAATTCAAAAGGTTAAGTAATATACTGTCAATCAGAGGCAACTTTCAATTTATAAGGTTCAAATGTATTCAAGAGAAAGCGACGTGAAAGCCTACGGATGAATGATACTTTCTCTGCAAACGTGGAACTTGAATTTTGATGCGTAAATAGTAAAAAAAATCATATTACAGAGAAAACGAAGCATAAAAATAGTAAACAAGACTCAGAATTTAGATACACTACTATCAGAGCTGACGCCCGTTTTCTATCACATTCTCGTTTTCTATCACATCCTCGTTTTCTATCACATACTACAGTTGTCTATCTTCCTTTCCACCAGGTGTCTTACGAAGGGGTGGCTGCCCACGACGTGGCCCATGGCCACGCTGGCCATGTAGGACATGCTGGCCACGCAGTCCACGCTGGCCATGTCAAACACGTCGACCACGTCGATCATGCAGTTCACGTTGACCATGCTGCCCCAGTCGTCCACGCAGCGCACATCAGCCATGGAGACCACATAGTCCATGGAGGTCATGGCCATGCTGAGCACAGCCACATCACCCATACGGATCATGTGGTTCATGGCGGTCACATTGGTCATGTAGGTCATGTTGGCCATGTTGGACATGGACACGGTGGACACGTCCGTGTACGGAGGTCCAGTCGTGCACGAAGGCCCAATTGGCCATGGTCATATAGGCCATGTTGGCCATGTTGTCCACGGAGGCCCCATCGTGCATGGAGGTCATATTGGCCATGTTGGTCATATCGGTCATGGTGGCCCCATCGGGCACGGGGCCCACATCGTGCATGGGCACGGTCACATAGGACACATAGGAGCCATCGCCCATGGTCATGTGGGGCACGTAGCTCCTTATGCATAGAATAATAAAACCCTTTGACAAATACTCATTATCTGAGATCAACTGATCGCATAAACGAACATTGATAACTTTGTAATTTACTTTAATGTATCCGATACTGGTCTTTTATATAACTCCGTACTTTCTGTAAATAGAAACTTCTAACAATGTACCTCTTCTCTGCCATTTTATCTATTACCTTGTTAATCTGAAGTCATACGATTTGTATATAGAAATTTCTAAGTCTGTATTTCTCCTAAATCATCTTGTTTACATTAAACTGCAACACATCAGAACCCGTACGATTTGTACATAGAAATGTCTAGGTTTGTATTTTTCCTAAATCATCTTATACGTTGACTTGCAAAAAATCTGAAGCCATGCAATTTGTACATAGAAATCTCTACGACAGTATTCCTCCTAAACCGCATTGTACATTAATTTGCAAAAAATCTGAACCAGTTCGATTTGTATATAGAAATTGCTAAGTATGTATCTCATTTTATATACCAGCTTGTAAAACACTCACCCACAAACAATCGATACTGCCATATACCAAAACCTCTGCAATCTGAACGATCAATTAAAGGTGCAAAAATGTCTTCTAAGATTTTCAAGGCTAATAGGATTCCAGTAAAGAGGTATACTCTTTACTTACGCAGTATACTCATATTGTCTCATATGCGCTTTGGTGTGCTGTTACTCAATAATCCCATTCTTTTTTTATTTTACTGTTCTGTTCATATAAACGTGTTAAATATACACATGCTAACAGAAATGTATATACGTGCACGTCGAAACGCTACGATGAATAAAAGTTTGCATATCCAGTATTTTGCCTCAGTGTACCTGATGTAAAGATAAGTAGTATATATTTGTGTATATATATATATATATATATATATATATATATATATATATATATATATATATATATATATATTGATAACTAATAAATATTTATGATAACTAATATATATTTATATATATATATATATATATATATATATATATATATATATATATATATATATATATATTTCCCTCTTTATAGAGGTGAAACCAAAAAATGTAACTCTTCCAGCTTTGGACAATTTCTGGAAGATGAAGTTGCTACCCTATACATTTTTTTTTTTTCACTTTACTTATAACCGCCACAGTTATTTAACTACCCAGCGCCTATTTCCCTGGTTAAGTGAACAAACACAACTGGTAGTTATTGGAGCGTGCCGATCTGAGAGAGAGAGAGAGAGAGAGAGAGAAAGAGAGAAAGAGAGAGAGAGAGAGAGAGTATGAGAGTGCTATCTACTTTTAACCAAGTCTCCAATCGGCGTTTCTACGGACATTCAAGAGACGAAGAAACGATATTAAGAAACTACCAAATATACGAATAATCATAAATGAAGTTAATAACTAATAAAGCGAAAAAAAAGCGAATCATCATCCGAAAAAAATTTGCCATTTGAAAGAAAGAAAAAAAAGATATAATGCTTCCAGGTACCTACAGCGAAATTGGCCAAATTACCAAAAGACGGAGTGGCAGCCGTAGGTAGCGCTGCTGCTAGCCTACCGCTGCACCAGTCTCAAATTTGGCAGTAATTGGCCAAATCATCATTTGATTTCGCTCTGTTGGTGGGGTGGGTGAGGGGGTAGTGGGTGGGGGGTGTGAGGAGGGGAGAGGACAAGAGGATGTGTCGATCAATAGAAGAACGCTACTAAATATCCGAAAACAGACGAATGACAGTTAATCAGCTCTCTCTCTCTCTCTCTCTCTCTCTCTCTCTCTCTCTGAGTGCGATTCAGTTCAAGAGGAGAAGGAACAAGAGGATTATGATGCCACTTAGTCATAAGGAACGGTAGAGACGAGGAGGAGGGAGGAGGAGGAGGAGGAGGAGGAGGAGGAGGAGGAGGAGGAGGAAAAAGGAGGAGGAGGAGGAGGAGGAGGAGAGAGAGGAGGAGGAGAGAAGAGAGATAGAGAGAGAGAAATTAAAAACCTTTTCTAGAGAGAGAGAAAAGAGAGAAAAAAAGAGAATGAATTACAAACCTTTTGAAGAGAGAGAGAGAGAAGAGAGAACCTTTGAGAGAGAGAGAGAGAGAGAGAGAGAGAGAGACTTTACAAAGCTTTTCCAGTATAAAAGACATTAAAACCGCAATACTGACAACCGGAACATCATTTCTTAGATCAAAGACTATCAAATGACTTGGAAAGAAAGTAGCCTGAATGGAAGAGGAGAAATTGACGAAAAAATATAACTACTCCAACCAACGTGTGAGAGAGAGAGAGAGAGAGAGAGAGAGAGAGAGAGAGAGAGAGAGAGAGAGAGAGAGAGAGAGAGAGAGAATTACAAACCTTTTTTTATAAAGAGAGAGAGAGAGAGAGAGAGAGAGAGAGAGAGAGAGAGAGGGAATTACATACCTTTTTTCTACAGAGAGAGAGAGAATTAAAAACCTTTTTCCTAAAGAGAGAGAGAGAGAGAGAGAGAGAGAGAGATTATTACAAACCATTTTCAAGAAAGAGAGGGGGAGAGAGAGAGAAAGAGTGAATCATAAACTTTTAGAGAGAGAGAGAGAGAGAAAGAGAGAACTGGACAAACCTTTTTTTTCTAGAGAGAGAGAGAGAGAGAGAGAGAGAGAGAGTCACTCTAACCTTTAATTCCCAATTTCCTGATGGACGTGTTAAATCTGTGACACATATCGTTACGCGAACACTAACAAAAGGGTCAACACACAAACACTCGCGATGACTGATTTATGTAACGACCCAAAATGCCTTGGGCCACTCACCAATCTATATTTATGTCGCTGCATTTAAAAGAGAGAGCCTGTCATCGCTCTGACAGACTTAATGGACAAGCCTTTGTTCTGGACCAGTGGCTGTGAAATATGTGTCCGCACGCACGTATACGATTATGTGCATGTTATACAGTGAATGAGGGGATGACTCATGCGAAAAACAAAACATATATCGCATATAACAACCACATACATACATACGTACATACATACTTAAATTTATATATTATATATATATACAGTATATATATATATATATATATATATATATATATATATATATATATATGTATGTATATATATATATACCTTCTATTACTTCTTGCGAATAAACACCATATCCTTTGCAAGCTTAAATTTCAGTCAATGGACCCTGTTTGCTTGTTCCATATAAACTGGGTTCTTCTTCTGAATAATAATAATAATAATAATAATAATAATAATAATAATAATATATAAATTTATAAGTATATAATTTACATTATGTATATATATACATATACATTTATAAATATATATACATACAAATATTTATAATTGCAAATTTAACACTACTTCTAAAAAAGCTTCTGCATAATTTCAAAAGTACATCTCTGCTGGTCTCATCTAATTTCTAAACACAAACCTTTCTGGCTATATTGAAGTCTACGCTAAATTCATCATATCATCATCTTTCGTACTTCACAAAAGTTCTCCAAAAATACTGATAAATTCTCAAAATCAATGAATATATTTACAATATATATAATATATTACATATATATACAGAGAGAGAGAGAGAGAGAGAGAGAGAGAGAGAGAGAGAGAGAGAGAGAGAGAGAGAGAGAGAGAGAGAGAGAGAGAGAGAGTTTCGTGTCGACATACAATAAGTCACTGAGAGCTAACGATCGAGTAAAATATTAAAAGAGATGACAAGCAAGGAAAGACTGAATTGCATATTCATGAAAGACTAATACGAGGTAACGATACCTTTACAGTGTGTGTGTGTGTGTGTGTGTGACTGAGTGTGTGGGTGTGTGTGTTCACCTCATCTTTAATCCCTGACTAGAAAATATACATAAGAATTCACAAAATTCACAAATAATATTAAATCTGTAGTTTTGACAAATCTATGGAATCATTAAGCAATTTCCCCTAGTATGATGTGGCACCTGAGAAAACAGGACAGTAAGTAATTAATGGCTCATTCCTGCCTGACCTCCTGAATCATGGATGAACCTCATGTGCACAAAAAATCGGCAAAATTAGCTTCATATCCCTACACAGTAGACTCGTCACCAGCACGTCAAACCCCCCTAAAAAGCTGCGCAATTTACATCTATCCCATGAGATTTTTAACGCTACTACAGATAGATAGATAGATAGATAGATAGATAGATAGATAGATAGAATACACTATTTAATCCAAAGGCCAAGCGCTGAGACCTATGAGGTCATTCAGCGCTGAAAGGAAAATTGAGAGTAAGAAGTTTAAAAGGTGTAACGGGAGGAAAATCTGGTAGCTGCACTTTGAAACAATTGTTAGAAGTGGGTGGAAAGTAAGATGGAAGAAAGAATATGAATGGAAGTACAGTAAAAGGAATGAAAGGGGTTGCAGCTAGGGGCCGAAGGGACGCTGCAAAGAACCTTTATTAATGCCTACAGTTCACCGCATGAGGTAGACAGACGGCACTGCCCTCCCTACGGGGACGCTTGCTAGAAGTCCTTCCTTTCCAATACATCTGTCACACCATCTATCACGTAAACACAAGATAGCTAAATAGGAAAGTATAGCCTGGTCAACTTTCTAATCAGCTTTCAATTTCAACCCTTTCCTTCCTCGCGTATTTTGTCCACCCCAATTTTTATCGTTAATAATCTCATTTTAGTCATTTCCCCTTTCTGTCATTTTTCCCCACTTAAGAGTAAAGCCCCTTCTCCAATCGATATGCCACTTTCACTCTCCCCATTCTGCTCAAATGCTCATTTTAAAAAGTTGTTCGTACTTCCGGCGTCGTTTCTGGTTATTGCTTAAGTCTTTCGCATTCTTCAAAAGACAACATTTTCAAGATAAAACTTTACACAATAATCAGGATGATTTCAATCACAGCTTTTATCATAACAGATATCTCTGTAACTCACATCATCATAAACGAACAGAGCAGAGAGACGCAGCACTAAAACGTTGCACTGAATTTGTTGAAATCTATAAAACCAAAGCTACTTAAAATTTGACATAATTCATAAAACTCCTTCAAAATGAACCAGCCCAAGTTCAAAGAAAAAACGCCGCAATACAAACAGAAATTTGGACACATAAATTAAATCTAATACTTTATTGTTTATTCTATACCTTATTTCCTGCATTCTATGTATACAAATGTGTAACAATACGGTGGCAGTCAAAACGTACATGCATAAATACATACATACACAGATACACACACACAATATATACATGTATATATAATATATATGGAACCCACAAACGTATGTACACTGGAAAAACAAATATGTGCGCCCATGAGGCAGAGAGAGAGAGAGAGAGAGAGAGAGAGAGAGAGAGAGAGAGAGAGAGAGAGAGAGAGAAAGCGTGTGTGTATCTTTGGGAACGAAGGGGAGTGGACAGGCTGAGCTGTCCGAGAGAGAGAGAGAGAGAGAGAGAGAGAGAGAGAGAGAGAGAGAGAGAGAGAGAGAGAGGAACATCACAGGGGATCAGTGACAAGGGAGAGACCAGTGGTTGAAGGGATTTGAGGGGAAAGGCCACTGAAATGAAGTCAGGTATGCGAAGGGGAGGAGGGCAAGTGTGAAGATAAAGAATGACAATGAAAGAGAAATACAGAGGGTGAAAAGAGAAGGGGAGATATTAATGGAAAAAAAGGGGAAGGTATACCTAGAAAAAAAAGAGGAGGTAGATTGTAGAAGGTATTTTTAGGAGCGTTTGAACAGACTGAGAGAGAGAGAGAGAGAGAGAGAGAGAGAGAGAGAGAGAGAGAGAGAGAGAGAGAGAGAGAGAGAACTTTTTTGAGTCTCAAATGAGAGAGACAACCAGAGAGAAAGGAAGAGAGAGAGAACTTTTTTGAGTTTCAAAAGAGAGAGAGAGAGAGAGAGAGAGAGAGAGAGAGAGAGAGAGAGAGAGAGAGAGAGAGAGAGAGAGAATTCTTTGTCTCAGCCATGAGAGAGAGAGAGAGAGAGAGAGAGAGAGAGAGAGAGAGAGAGAGAGAGAGAGAGAGAGAGTCCTTTGAGTCTCTGAACTTTTTGAGTTGGGAGAGAGAGAGAGAGAGAGAGAGAGAGAGAGAGAGAGAGAGAGAGAGAAAATTTTTTGTCTCAGCCATGAAAGAGAGAGATCCTTTTGAGTCTCGCCTAGAGAGAGAGAGAGAGAGAGAGAGAGAGAGAGAGAGAGAGAGAGAGAGAGAGAGAGAAACTTTTTATAATCTCAGAATTACTTTGACAACCAGTATTGAAAGGAAGAGAGAGAGAACTTTTTCCCAGGATCAGTGCTTGAAAGAGAGAACAGGCCTCAGAGAGAGAGATGAGAGGTCTTTTGAGTCACAATGAGAGAGAGAGAACTAAGAGAGAGAAATGGTTGACATCAGGTCAGCCACCTTTCTTGAGAGAGATCCTTTTGAGTTCGCCTAAATGAGAGAGAATGAGAGAGAATATAGAGAGAGAAACTTTTTTAAACTCAGCCTATTATATATAATTTCGTATATATCAGCATGATATATATAGCTTCATCCCATATATCAGTGCTTGAAAACTTGTAACAGGCCTCAGGAGACACATATGATATATAACTGGTATAATGAGGCCCGATAACTAAGAGTGTAAATGGTATGACATCAGGTCATGTACCTTTATGATATCGCTTATTTACTAAATGGATATATACGAAATAATATTATATATATATATATATATATATATAATTAACATATAAAAGTAATTAAAACATAAAAGTAATTAATATATAAAAGTAATTATCATATAAAAGTAATTTTATAATACATAAAATAATTAAATATAAAAGTAATTAATATACAAAAAGTAATTAACATACACGTAATTCCTTACAGGTATTGATTATACATACAGACATACATTGCATACTTAAAAAAAACAATTTCTAAAAGAAATCTACCAGTTAAACGAATACGCTAATAATAATAATAATAATAATAATAATAATAATAATAATAATAATAATAATAATAATAAATTATGAGGAAACCCTCTCATATAAATGCCTCATTAAAAATTATGGCTGCATGAACACTCTTTAATTTATAATCACCTTTCACTATTTCCCTGACAATTCCTTTCTTTGTAAAGGAAAGGTCACTAGGGAAAGGTCACGTAATGATTGCCCAATATCCATTTCATCCAGAAAATATATGGACACAATCACGAACGTTTTCATTTTACTCACATAAATATATCAATATGAATGAACATATAATTTCCTGTGGAAGCAGAGAGGAAAAGGAAAAGTTGGCGGAGACGTTTAATGGTAAAATGAAAACGTTCAGAAGTGTGTCCTTACAACCCCCTCCCCTTGGGTAAAATGAATATCGGATAATTATTACGTGACCTTTTCCCCTTTACAGAGAAAGGAGCTATCAGAAAAATAAGAGAAGCTTAACTATCAAATTAAACTCCAGTGATAAAGCTATAATAATAATAATAATAATAATAATAAGGATGCAACCCGGAACCCCACACTATAAAAACCACTCAGTCGAATAGGATGACTGTGATAGACAAAAAAAAAAAAAAAAAAAAAAAAATTATAGCATTTGTAATAATTTTTACAATTACATTTTCATCTACCTGTTTATTTATCAACTGACGATTTCTTTTTTCATAAGTGATCTCCTCTTTTTGTATTTCCCATTACCTTCTGTTACTTCTTTCTAATGAACACCATAATATTCTCTGGAAGCTTGAATTTCAAGTCAATGGCCCCTGTGCGCTAGTTTCATATGAATAGGGTTCATCTTCTGAATAATAATAATAATAATAATAATAATAATAATAATAATAATAATAATAATAATAATAATAATAATAGTTCAGTCCTCAGTGGACTTTTTATGACAAAGTGACAACAACGGAAAAGTAAACGACAAAATATCCATCATTTCTTGTTCACTTTATTCTGAGGCATTTTTGCGACAACAACAATCACAATAACCTTTAAATCCTGTTTTTTTATATATATAAATGACAATTCCATTTGCAAAAGGTCCATTTATCATCACTGTCCGTTAGGAAAATCAATTGAATATTTTTCTTTCAAAAAAAAAAAGAAAAGAAAAAATGCGCCGAACAGTAAAATAAAACAAAAATAAAACAAGTAAAATATGCGCCGAAGTTTCTTCGGCGCAATCGAGTTTTCTGTCAGGTGGTGGCCTCAGCCACGGCCCATAAAACTCTTAGCCGCGGCCCATGAAACTTCCAGCCATGGTCGGGTGGTGGCCTATGTTGTTGGTACCTGTAGCGATGCCAGAAGTACGATTATGGCTAACTTTAACCTTAAATAAAATAAAAACTACTGAGGCTGGAGGGATGCAATTTGGTATATTTGATGACTGGAGGGTGGATGATCAACACAACAATTTGCAGCCCTTTAGCCTTGGTAGTTCTTAAGATCTGAGGGCGGACGGACAGACAAAGCCGGCACAATAGTTGTCTTTTACAGAAAACTAAAAATGAAACCTCACATAATGCAGGAGACTAAAACCACATAATATTTAAAAACAAAAAGGATACAAAAAGGGAAAAAAGCTGACCAAGGAAAAATATGTACCTGGTGGTCAGTCGCCTGTGGTAGGTGATAGCAAGGGTAGTAATAAAGGCATGAGGCTAGCAACCTCATCCCTGAAGAGGTGCTGAGCACTAGAAGGTCAAGAGTTTCTGAAGCTACCAAATGATAGGGAGGAATGGCATTCATTCATTCTCTCTCTCTCTCTCTCTCTCTCTCTCTCTCTCTGTATATATATATATATATATATATATATATATATATATATATATATATATATATTATACTAAATTTATAATATATATATATATATATATTATATACATACATACATATATATACATATATATATATAATATATATATATACATATAACATACATACATATATATAATATATATATGCATACAATCACACACCTGTTGTCTACAGGTTACAGATGACAATCAGTTAATGAAAAGTGTTATAAATGTTCAATAACGTTGAACAGAATACAGAAATGATACCGAGCAATAAATACTTGCACGAGAGAGAGAGAGAGAGAGAGAGAGAGAGAGAGAGAGAGAGAGAGAGAGAGAGAGAGAGAGAGAGAGAGAGAGAGAGAAATCATTCAAATAACTCTACAGAAAACCGTTTCTAACAGTTTACCTTTCATAATAAAAGTCCTCCTAGAACAGAAAGGTCAACAGAGGTCATCAAACGCCGAAGGGAAGCAGTCATTAAAATGATGACTTTTGATCTTAAATTCTGTAAGGTAGTATTTCCTAAAAAGAAAAAAAAAGAAAAAAAAAAAGGATGAAAGTCAGAGCAGCGAGAGGAGCCGAACGACTCGACAATCCAGAAGGGACGAGTATAAGCAAGCCAGGGAACGTAAATTGATTAAAACTGTTAAACCATCCCCGACGGGCGAATCGAAACAGTCAACGAACATACATCAACGTAACTGGAATCCAGGACAGAACTTAATTTTCGCAAACGGGAATTTAAAAAAAAAAAAAAAAAAACTTTCGGTATTACATATATCTTTCATCCCATAAAACTCTCTTTGACTTTCCACCAGCGAGAATTGAAATCCAATCTCCCCGGGCGGGCCAGACCGCCCACCCCATCCCACCCCACCCCACCCGAAAAGTCGACCCCAAGCGGGGAGACTATATTCCCAACCACTATTTACTCTGTCTTGACTGATCTCTGGCAGTCTTGTTAAAACAGTCTGAAAGGATAGACGCCTTTCAAGTCAAGTCACCCAGATATAGGGCGGAGGGAAGGCTGCCCAAAAATCCCTGAGAGGGGCGGGCGGCTGGTCGTTGGCGGGGACAGACGGACGCAGTAAGAGGTGGAGGTAGATGGATGGAAGGATGGAAAAAGAATGGATTAGGAAGAGGAAGGGAGGAGAGAGAGAGAGAGAGAGAGAGAGAGAGAGAGAGAGCAGGAACGGATTTGGGAGGGGTTAATGCGGTGGTTG
>NC_089791.1:28738387-28743387 GCF_040412425.1 Macrobrachium rosenbergii | reverse complement strand
TTACTTAAAACACAACTTTCAATGGTCCTTCTTACTTGGGGCAATTACACAATGCAATTTTCTCAAGATTTTCTGTTATTTGAGGCATCAATGCCTAGTGCCTTGACTGCATACCCCCACCAATTTCATAGTTCCCATTCTCATATACGAGTATAAAGTGTGAAAATTATTAACACCAGAGTCAACAACCTTCATCTGCTTTTCACCCCAATCCCTTATAGGATACGGCACCTTATAAATCTGTGTCCCTGATTCTTTTGAAATAGAAAAAATATTTCAAAAATAAAATTAAAACAAAATAAAAAAGGTGGATACTCAACATAATCAGGTATACACAATTATAAATGCATTATTATATCTTTATCCACCGACACTTATCTGACCCTTGGAAAGCAAAATATAAAGGTCTATTGATACTTCTTTGGAGTGGTTTCTCTGCTGGAAAAATCGTCAAAAGTTAACCTTCCGCGGAGAGATTCAACAAAGAGAGTAATTTCACAAAACTGATCAAAATTCGGCTGCTAAGGGAACGTCCATATTACAGTAAAACATGATGTAAACAGACGTCGACAACTTGTCGCACACACATTACAAACAGGTTGAATACCAGTGAACTACTTTTTGGCAGTCCCAACCAATGCTTCATATGATTATCCAGCATTCGCCAAAATTCGTTCTCCACCTGCGGTCGACGACTTGTTTTCAACCTGTTTGTCATATGTATAGGATGTGTTGCCGATGTGTTCATTGTATGGGATATGTAGCCGATGTGTTCATGAGAAGTGTATGACATTATTGTGAATAGTTTTTAACAAGTTTGTGACAAGTTCATGCCAAGTTTATGACATGATTATGACAAGTTTGTGACATGTTTATGACAAGTTTGTGGCATGTTTATGACATGTTTTTGACAAGTTTATGACATGTTTAATACAAGTTTGTGACATATTTAAGACAAGTTTATGACATGTTTATGGCAAGTTTGTGACATGTGCAAGACAAGTTTATGACATTTATGACAAGTTTGTGACATGTTTATGGCAAGTTTGTGACATGGTCATGACATGTTTAAGACATGTTTATGGAAAGTTTATGACATGTTTATGACAAATTTGTGTAATATTTTGCTGTAGTGTGGACGCACCCTTAGAGACAGACAAACATTAGACAGGCCAAACCAAGAAGCACATAACTTGCCCAGCAGAGGCGCAGTGCAACCACCCTATAGTAGTTAGTATCATCGTTTCCCCCAACAAGAGAAGCAACAGCAGCGTCACCATCTCCCATAATGCCTTCTTAACAAACACATCGCGCGTTTCGCTGACGACATCGACAAACACGGCATTCCTAACGAGAAATGACCAATTCTAAATTATCAAGTCCCTCTCTCTCTCTCTCTCTCTCTCTCAGCAAGCGCCCTTCACTCAATAAATCCCTGGAGTATGACCACAAACAGCGCATGTATAGGCGCACAGCACAAACCCTGACACTGAAGAGAGAGAGAGAGAGAGAGAGAGAGAGAGAGAGAGAGAGAGAGAGAACAAAGCAGCAAGGTCTAATATTGCTGCGCCTTTAATGTTTACTTCCAGCCGATACGGACAGATTCTGCCACAAAACAAAGAATGGATGAATGAACTACACGGTACTGTGAATCAAAACAATTTCTATTTTCTGACATCTTTTTTTTTTTGGAAGGAAGCAAACAAATACTATGTGTATGTGTGTGTGTGTGTGTGTGTGAAAAAGAAAGAGAGACAAAGAGAGAATGTATAGAGATTGGAAAGCACTAAAATAATCGAAAAACTACCATCTCAAATTTGGACAAAGTCAGAGAGAGAGAGAGAGAGAGAGAGAGAGAGAGAGAGAGAGAGAGAGAGAGAGAGAGAGAGTAAATATTACGCTTTAAAAGAAAAGCTGAGTACTTTTCCATGCCATAAACGATGTATAAAAAAAAAAGTATGGGTACCAAGCTTATGCAAATTATGTTTCTCAAGCATAGAACAGACTTGAACATGAACACGATGGTATAATTCCCTCTAAGTACCAATCACGAATACCAGCCCGCAATGATTAAGAAATTGACGGCTGAGCCTAATTTTCCCCTTTTCAGAGCCTAATTTTTCCCTTTTCAGAGCCTTATTTTCCCTTTTCTGAGCCTAATTTTTACCTTGTCTGAGCCTACTTTTCCCCTTATCTGAGCCTAATTTTTCCCTTTTCTGAGCATAATTTTTTCCTTTCCTGAGCCTGACTTTTACCTTTTCTGAGTCAAATTTTCCCCTTTTCTGAGCCTAATTTTCCCCCTTTCTGAGCCTCATTTTCCCTTTTCTAAGCCTCATTTTTCCCTTTTCTGAGCCTAATTTTTTCCTTTTCTGAGGCCTCATTTTTCCCTTTTCTGAGCCTAATTTTCCCCTTTTCTGAGCCTCATTTTCCCCGTTTCTAAGCCTAATTTTCCCCTTTTCTGAGCCTCATTTTTCCCCTTTGTGAGCCTCATTCCTCCTTTTTCTGAGCCTACTTTTCCCCTTTTCTGAGCCTAATTTTCCCCTTTTCTGAGCCTAATTTTCCCCTTTTCTGAGCCTAATTTTCCCCTTTTCTGAGCATAATTTCTCCCTTTTCCGAGCCTAATTTTCCCCTTTCCTAAGTGCTACACGTCCGAAAGTGATACCTGAAGAGGAGTATCACTTGAGGAAGATGTCACAGAAGGGATGAGCAGTCCCCAAACGCACCACCAATGCAGTCCAACCATGCAATGCAGACTGCATTGCTCTCCAAGTGACAAACACAGACCATTCGTGTACTCTTGGAACTACATGCGACCAGACATGATATGGTGATGACGTGTGGCTCTGTTAACAGGGAGAACTACCATTTCATACTTAGGGCGACGTCCGAAACGTCACGTAACCGAGGGCTGACTTGAAAGTACCAAAAACTTTAAGTTATTATTAGTATTATTATTATTATTATTATTATTATTATTATTATTATTAATATTACTATTATTGTTATTATTATTATTATTATTACTTGAAGAAAATAGACCCTCTCTTAACCAGGTCTTATTGAAAAGGATATATATGCATATATATTATATACACAGTAATAATAACATATATTTGAAGTATCATTTAAAAACCAAAACTATGAATACACGACACAGAGAATAACAATTTTCCAAATCCGGAGTCTCTTTTTGAGTAGAAAATGCAGTTATTTTTCATACCAGACTTTTCTTCATTAAAATAAAAAGCCACGCTCTAGTATCAAAAGCACAAGAGCTAAAGGATAGAAAAAAAAATCATCTGCATGTGCCACATATTCACAGCACAAAAAAAAACTATTAAAAAAAATCTAGAGAAATACACAAAACTAAAGTTGACCTGCTGGGGGGTAGAAACCCACGTTTAATTGTTTAAAAATATGAAGTACAATGCTGTGTGAGGGAATAGTTTGGATTAAGAAGAGTTTATCCAATTATTCATACATGCCACATGTTCACGCACCTATATATATATATATATATATATATATATATATATATATATATATATATATATATATATATATATATATATATATATATATATATATATATATATATATATACTGTATATATATATATATATATATATATATATATATATATATATATATATATATATATATATATATATATATATATATATATATATATATATATATATATATTATATCTATATTTATGACTGGGAAACACGGCAAAAACAGCGACCCAGACTAAGGATTAAGTTAAGAATAAAAAAAATATACATAACCATATGCACAAACACGCGTGCGCGCGCGCGCGCACACACACACACACATATATATATATATATAGGAACCTTTCTACTATATACACAAACAAGAAAACAACACCAACATTCAGGCAAATCGCTTACATACATACAAACACAAACTCAAATAAAACAAAATAAAACCGTTGACTAAAAAACAAAAACAAAAAAAAATACTGTAAATAAACCGGAGAGCAAATCCCCAGGACCACCAACAACTGTATTTTCGGAGGGGTGGGGGTAGGGGGAGGAGGAACAACAACTCAAGTTCACAAAGATGGCGACGTCGGACAGAGACCACTAAAGATATTCCTTGGGATTCAATAAAACACATCTCTCTCGCTCCCAAACATATTGCCTCGAGGGAATAAAAAATAATGGAGTAAAAAAATAACGGGGTGAAAAAAAAAGAACAGGAGGTAAAAAATAACAGGGGTAAAAAAATAATGGGGAAAAATAACAGGGGGTAAAATAACCGGGTAAAAATAACAGGTGATACAAAATAACAGGGGTAATAAACAACATTGGGTAAAAATAACAGTAGGTAAAAATAATAGGGGTTAAAAATAACAGGGGTAAAAATAACAGGGAATAAAAAATAACATGGGTAAAAAATAACAGTGGGTAAAAACAACAGGGGTTAAAAAATAACAGGGGTACAAATAACAGGGGGTAAAAATAATAGGGGTTTAAAAAAACAGGGGTAAAAAAACAGGGGTTAGAAATGGGGTAAAAAACAGGGGGTAAAATAACAGGGGGTAAAAAATAACAGGTAAAAAAATAACGGGGGTAAAAATAACAGGGGTTGAAAAATAACAGGGGTAAAAATAACAGGGGGTCAAAATAATAGGGGTTTGAAAAAACAGGGGTAAAAA
Organism: Macrobrachium rosenbergii; assembly: GCF_040412425.1. NCBI lineage: Eukaryota > Metazoa > Arthropoda > Malacostraca > Decapoda > Palaemonidae > Macrobrachium > Macrobrachium rosenbergii. The sequence continues at coordinate 28,738,700 of NC_089791.1, read as the reverse complement.
AAAACAGGGGCTAAAAATGGGGTAAAAAAACAAGGGGATGAAAAATACCAGGGGGTAAAAGACAACAAGAGGTAAAAAAACATGGGATAAAAAAACAGGGAGTAAAAAAAAGTGGGGTAAAAAAACCGGGGAAAAAACAGGGGTAAAAAACAAGGGGTAAAAAACAAGGGGTAAAAATTAACAGGGGGTAAAAAATAACAGGGGGTAGAAATAACGGGGTAAAAAATAACAGGGGGTAAAAATAAACTAGGGTAAAAATAACGAGGCAAAAATAACTGGATAAAAGATAACAGGTTAAAAATAACAGGGGTAA
>NC_089791.1:28725887-28735887 GCF_040412425.1 Macrobrachium rosenbergii | reverse complement strand
GAAAAGCATTATAAACACCTCTAATACAAAACAAATATATATACACAGATATTGAGAGAGAGAGAGAGAGAGAGAGAGAGAGAGAGAGAGAGAGAGAGCAATCGAAGAAACTTGTGGCCAACCCGTCATAGGCTTCGTCGTCTGGAAGACCAGATTTTCACACCCTTGTGACTGGAAGGAGCCGGGTGTGAAAAATCCCCCTCTATCTCCTCCTCTCTCTCTCTCTCTCTCTCTCTCTCTCTCTCTCTCTCTCTCTCTCTCTCTCTCTCCAATATATCTTTTTATGTATTATTTATTTTCCAGAGTTATAATACCCCCCCCCCTCTCTCTCTCCTCTCTCTCTCTCTCTCTCTCTCTCTCTCTCTCTCTCTCCAAATATCTTTTATGTAGTGTTTATTTTATAGATAGTTATAATACTTTTCCTCTCTCTCTCTCTCTCTCTCTCTCTCTCTCTCTCTCTCTCTCTCTCTCTCTCTCAATATATCTTTTTATGTATTGTTTATTTTCCATCTCTCTCTCTCTCTCTCTCTCTCTCTCTCTCTCTCTCTTTCTCAGCCGCTGAAAGGTGGGTGTTAAATGGTCAACAGAATTGCTTTTAGTCGCGAAAATTAATACTCGCCAATATCTGCTGCCATTCAGGAACACCAAACATCTAAAGAAAATAAATACATATCAGTTTTACTTATAAGACACTTCAAAATGTACATGTGTACATGTACATGTACACGTATGCACATATATTCTCTTGAAGGACTGTAAGTCAGAACACTGATGATTGTAATAATGATGATGCGTACATGAATTTCAGAACAATAATTTTTCTGAGTTTCAGAACAATCATTTTTCTGAGGTGTTTCAGAACAATCATTTTTCTGAGTTTCAGAACGATAATTTTTCTGAGTTTCAGAATAATAATTTTTCTTGAGTTTCGGAACAATAATTTTTCTGAATTTCAGAACAATAATTTTTCTTGAGTTTCAGAACAATAATTTTTCTGAGTTTCAGAACAATAACTTTTCTGAGCTTCAGAACAATCATTTTTCTGAGTTTCAGAACAATCATTTTTCTGAGTTTCAGAACAATAATTTTTCTTGAGTTTCAGAACAACAATTTTTCTCACAATAAACATCTGTAAAAGGAATGACAGAATGATTTATGAGAAGTGTGGCAACTCCAGAAAAAAACAATAAAATATTTACACTTAAACAATGAATCAGAAATAACACCTCTTTGCTGTAGCTCCAAGAGAATCTAAAACTCTTCATATGTCTACGTGGACTGGAATATAAAATTTAGGCCGAAGGCCAAACGCTGGGACTTATGAGGTCATTCAGTGCTGAAAGGGAAATTTAGAGTGAAAAGGTTTGAAAGGTGTAACAGGAGGAAAACCTCGCAGTTGCATTATAAAACAACTGTTAGGAGAGGGTGGAAAGTACGATGGAAGAAAGAGAATATGAACGGAGGTACAGTAAAAGGAATGAAAAGGGTTGCAGCTAGGGGCCCAAGGAAAGCTGCAAAGAACCTTAAGTAATGTCTACGGTACACCGCGTGAGGCGCACTGACGGCACTAACCCCCTTTGGGATTCATATATCTAAGGCATCAGAGGCAGTTCATACACTGTGGATAGGTCCCCAACAGCAAGTTAAGGCCTCCCCCCCCATCAATAAACACGTCATACATTTGACACCTTGTAAACCTACCATATTTCACAATTCCCTGAGATCCCTTCAAGATTCAAAATCATTAAGCGCAATCTCCTTTTACGTGACGCTCAAACCTAACACAAAAACGCCTCCTAACAGAATCTAAATGAACTAACCCCAGTTCATGTGCTTATCTATTCATTACCAGATACATATCGGTCCTTAGAGCGCAATACATAGAATGCGTTTGGAGGGCGGAAAAAAAAAAAAAAACACGGGAATGGCAATCGTCCATAATCCGGATTAATGGGGCCTGTTAGCCTGGAGTGCGTTTGACCATTACGATGAAATACAAGACAAAGACTGATGTATATATATATTCTGTAATGATTTACGTTAGCATTCGGGAATTCTGAGCGGATGACTTTTAAACGCAGAAGGTTGCTCTCTTTCGTCTCTTCCTACGTCAGAGGTGTTTCATCTAAGGGGAGAGAGAGAGAGAGAGAGAGAGAGAGAGAGAGAGAGAGAGAGAGAGAGAGAGAGAGAGAGAGGCTAATTCTGCTAGTACTTTTAATCACAGTTCAGAATCTCATTCATCTGACATCACTAATAATAATAATAATAATAATAATAATAATAATAATAATAATAATAATAATAATAATAATAATAATGATAATTATTATTATTATTATTATTATTATTATTATTATTATTATTATTATGATCGCTGGGTCAGAATCAACAGTTATAATTAATAACTATTGGCAGCTCGTCTTTACATGCAAAAAGTACTCTACGGATGCAAATATCAGGTACTACACAAAAAAAAAAAAAAAAAAAAAAAAAACACCTTTCAATGGATGTGTTTTATTGATCTTTTCATTACATTCAGCGTGTTAAGTACAACTTACAAGTCCAATAAGAATTCACAGTTTCAGGAGGTCATTTGGCAACTATTAAGTAGCACGTCACTCTATTTCACTTCGTAATCAAACTCTCTCTCTCTCTCTCTCTCTCTCTCTCTCTCTCTCTCTCTCTCACACACACACACACACACATACACACACACACACACACACAATTAAACCGTCATCTCATGTCGTATTGTAATAAATATTTTGAATCGGTTTCTGTAACATTACCATGAACTCGAAAAGTTCCATTTACTCAAGTCTAACTTCTTAAATGCGCTTTTGGCTATTCACTTATCTGATAATTCTTCAACAGCATTACTAACATTCAGCCCCGCATTACTGAAGCCTTTGATCAAGAACAACATAAAAGTTACCAGTCTGTTATTATTCTGCTCCGGTATCTGTCATTCCAAAAGACTTGCTTCACAATTTCATCCCTAATAACTGTGCGTTCACTTCCAGCTAAAATCTTACGAGCAATGAAATTCTCTGGATAATATCTAGGTGGTAAGTAATTGCTTCCGATTTGTGAGAGTCCAGAATGAGGAGGAGAAAGAAGACGGGTCATTTGCATTGCTGGATCTTCTACATTAAATGTATGGGACAAGAATAGATCTGAATATAAGTGAAGGAAAATGAAAGGTTGGAAGGGGGACATATAACTGATATGTCACTGAGATGTTCTACACTGTCTCTCGTTTTCTATGGCTCTGAGCTGAAGTATAGGATATTATTATTATTATTATTATTATTATTATTATTATTATTATTATTATTATTATTATTATTGTTCTACACTGTCTCCCTTTTATATGGCTCTGAGCTGAAATAAAGGACATTATTATTAATTATTATTATTATTATTATTATTATTATTATTATTCTGAATATAAATACCGAAAAAACGAAAGGTGGGAAAAAGAACATATCATTCACTCATATGTTGTTTCTATATTGTCTATCTCTGAGCTGAAATGAAGGATATTATTATTATTATTATTATTATTATTATTATTATTATTATTATTATTATTATTAATCTGAATATAAATACTGCAAAATGAAAGGTGGGAAAAAGAACACATCATTCACTCATATGTTGTTTCTGTATTGTCTATCTCTGAGCTGAAATGAAGGATATTATTATTATTATATTATTATTATTATCATTATTATTATTATTATTATTATTATTATTATTATTATTATTATTATTATTATTATTATGTACTGAGAACCAGCTGAAGCAAAAGTACTGTTATACGGAGGGAATTTTGGATAACACTGCCTCTGCAGACAACTTCTCGATTCTCAGAAAGATATGAATGAGAACCGATTAAATCAATTGCATACAACCGAAGTGGTTAATAACACAGAAGTCCCCACTTACAATTTTTGCAACAATGAGAACATGAACAAGATTGTCAATAGAATTATAAAAATGCAAATATAAAGGGCGGGAGGAGGAGGAGGAGGAGGAGGAGGAGGAGGAGGAGGAGGAGGAGGAGGAGGAGGAGGAGGAGGAGGAGGAGGAGGAGGAGGAGGAAACGGATTTGGTAAGATCATCATCAAATTCCTTTTGGAGCGAATACGGATACCCTTAAACTTATAAGATTACCTATCTGTAAACACTCGCAAACTCTGTGAGAGCAAAGGAATTGTAGACCTGGCTCCAACAAACATTAACAAAAATAGACCCCTTTAAATTAAAAGTGAATTACTGGAAAATTCCACTTTGTGCCTTGTGTATAATTTGAGCCTAAACGGTAAGAACCAAAAATAAGATCAGCAGATGAGAACTGAAACGATACTTAGGAAATGTTTGGGAAACAGGCGCATTAAAACTATTTTTGTTTAGCAGGTCAAAGACACGGCACAATAAAAAGAAAAAAAAAAGAGCCTTGGTTTATCCTTTACAAAACCAGTAAATAACAACAAAATAAAATAATAGCAGAATGATTGGGTTAGTAAAGCTTGGTTCAATCTCCCATAAAGATATAGAACCATCACAATCTATACAGGAGAAACCCAGATTATCTATGTCACTTTTACAACAAACCAACCACTCCCCAATCAAGCTTTCAAAACACACTTCGCTTGCATCATAAAAATTCCCTTTCCTTTCAACAACATAACATTAATACCATACACCAGCAATACTCTCCAGCTTGCCACCACTCTACAAATCCTATAATCAGTTGTGTAATTGCAAGTATTTCCAGACCTTTCACTTAACTGCCACATAAAAAATATTTGATTCGAACTCCTTTTCTCGTCTAAACCCTCACTGTTCTTCTCCTATCAATCCTTCGGCCATCAGTCATACCCTTTTCGACCAGAATCCTGCCATTAATACTCCTTAATATACTGAGTAATGTTTTGACCATAATTCTTAAGAGTTCCTTCTATCATTTTCACCTTTATGCAAAGACACAATTATTCCTTTCATCCATTCCTTCAGAGCATTAACTCAGACGTTGTTTACAAACCTTAGTTAATATATATATATATATATATATATATATATATATATATATATATATATATATGTATGTATGTATGTATATATATATATATATATATATATATATATATATATATATTATATGAGAGTTCAATACACTGTAATCTCGTTATTTCATACATCACAAATATCGTCTGAAAGCTAAGCCTTTAGTGTGTATAACCCAATAAGATATACCTCCATGTAGAGGTCCCCAGAATAAAATCAATTCGTTTTGCGTCCCTTTTTAATAAAATTCTGAGAAATAGTTCAAATAAGGTGGACGGCCATTTGTATCTCCAATCACATCCATTGAACACAAATTTCCCGCTGATGAACCGGACGGGCAATTCGCCCACAGTTCAGTAAGGTCGAGTTTCTCATCAGCTCATAACCCGTTCTCGCCCTTACGACCAGACACTTATAACACTCTTTTGAACCGGACGAAAGGCAGCTGCAAATTTTGCATGGTTGGACATTTCAATTTACGATTCAAATAACTTTTGGCTTTTTTTTTTCTTCTCATAAATATGGATTTTTTTCCTCGAAATGTACGAATCATTCTTATTCATTACAGTAATAGGGGTGGCGACTGAAGGTCCTTCCCGTATTAACCATCAAGTAATTCAAAAGGAAATTAAGGCCGGATGTATTTCTCCCTAAAAGGGAGAAACTGACGGGGGAAAAAAGACAGTCTTTTCCCCTATCGGTTTCTCCCTTCCAGGGTAAAAATACAACCGGGCCTTAATTTTCTTTTTATCATTGGCAATTGCGTGTAGCGATGGTGATTTAATTGACCCAGACCGACTCGAAATTTCAGAGAGAGAGAGAGAGAGAGAGAGAGAGAGAGAGAGAGAGAGAGAGAGAGAGAGAGAGAGAGAGAGTAATTATGTCCCTTTTTTTATTTGAAAAAATCATTTGCGACAAACAAAGACTCATACAGTAAGGAATATATATATATATATATATATATATATATATATATATATATATATATATATATATATATATATATATATATATATATATAGAGAGAGAGAGAGAGAGAGAGAGAGAGAGAGAGAGAGAGAGAGAGAGAGAGAGAAAGAATCATATGTTAATTTTTTTTATTCATTCTAAAAAAATCATTCGCGACAAAGATTAATTCAACAACAAGGAGAGAGAGAGAGAGAGAGAGAGAGAGAGAGAGAGAGAGAGAGAGAGAGAGAGAGAGAGAGCATCGTTTGTTAATTAGGACTTAATTGAAAGTATTAAGTCCATCTCATTGGGTCCATTAAATGTCCTATTTCGGGGTCCGGTCACAGCGAATAAATGAGAATTTGCTCATCGCGCGCATCACACAACTCATTAACTCCTCATTCGACGATGAGGAAACTCCACCGCCATTTTCCTCACTGATTGTGAAAATTGTTCATCATAATAGGCAATTCGAATCCGGATATGAAAGCCAGTACGCCAATTTTTTTTTTTTCTGGGCTAAAACTTTTTTATAAATATTAATATCAATTGTCATGTTACGTGACTATTATCGATCTTATGCTTTAACACCTTCCTTACCACCATTATTATTATTATTATCATTATTATTATTATTATTATTATTATTATTATTATTATTATTATTATTATTATTATTACTCAGATGATGAACCCTATCCGTAAGAAACAAGTATTATTATTATTATTATTATTATTATTATTATTATTATTATTATTCAGAAGATGAACCCTATGCATATGGAATAAGTTTTATTATTATTATTATTATTATTATTATTATTATTATTATTATTATTCAGAAGATGAACCCTACTCATATGGGACAATTATTATTATTATTATTATTATTATTATTATTATTATTATTATTATTATTCAGAAGATGAACCCTAGTCATATGGAATAAGTGTTATTATTATTATTATTATTATTATTATTATTATTATTATTATTATTATTATTATTATTATTCACAAGATGAACCCTATTCATGTGGAATAAGTGTTATTATTATTATTATTATTATTATTATTATTATTATTATTATTATTATTATTATTATTATTATTATTATTCACAAGATGAACCCTATTCATATGGAACAAGCCCACCACAGGGCCATTGACTTGAAATTCAAGCTTCCAAAGAATATTAAGGTGTTCATTAGGAAGAAGTAAGAGAAAGTAGAAGGAAATACAGAAAGAAGAGATCTCACTTACTGAAAAGAAAAAAATTAATAAACTAATAAACAGATAAAAATGTATTAAAATGCAAGGAGAATATTAGGATAGTAATGCACTGCATCTTCGCTTGAACTTTTGAAGTTCCAATTGCACGATATCCTCAGGGGAAACTGTTCCACAGTCCAACGGTGTGTGGAATAAAGGACCTCTGGAACCGAGAAGTTCGACAGCGACGCACATTTACCGCACATTAGCGCTGCTGAAAATGTGCCTCGCTGTCGAACTCCTCAGTTCCTACTTTCAATTATCTTATCTTATTCTCACTGCAAAGTCCACTTTCTCCTTACAATTATTCCATAGACGCCTGCTTTGCAGGTTAATGGTTTTTTTTTAGGATGTACCATTTAATAATTATAATATAAAAATAAACCTCCTTCTCAAACGCGAAGGATGATTATGCAAATATGAGAGATGGAAGACAACCGGTTATTACATAGCATTGGCATTATTAATTATTATCTAGATAAGACTTGTATGTGGTTGAGATATATATATATATATATATATATATATATATATATATATATATATATATATATATATATATATATATATATATATATATATATATATATATATACATATATATATAATATATATATATATATATATATATATATATATATATATATATGTATATATATATATATATATATATATATATATATATATATATATATATATATATATATATATATATATATATTAACTTTGTCACATACACAATTGTTCTGTGCATTAGTAGAATTACTAACAGGACCTCATTCAAACCGGATGGTATTTAGTGGAGATATTTATTCAGAAAAAGTTACAAGCTTTCCTGGACAAACAGTCCTCATTATCAAGTATCCGTACAATAACCAACCAGTCTGAATGAGGTCCTGTTAGTAATATATATATATATATATATATATATATATATATATATATATATATATATATATATATATATATATATATATAATTATATATATATATATATTATATCACACATGTATATAACACACATATATACGTATATATATAATATATATACATATATATAAATGAGCAAAAAAGATTCTTCTTTTACGTTCTTCTCCTCTGAAATCTTTTTAGTCTGAAATCGCTCCTTGGAAGAGGCCTTATAGTGCCGACTTATGTCAGGGTAAAATTTTAACTGCCTCTCAAAAAAAAAAAAATCCTTTAAACGAACCTTTCTCACTTCTCTGTCTCACCTAAAAGTGAGAGAAATGTGAACTCTCCTCTCCCTTCTACTTAGATAAAATGAAAAAGACGCAGATAAATGAAAGCTGAAATACAGAATAAAAAAAATAGAATAGAATATAGAATTTAGGTCAAGGGCCAAGCGCTGGGACCTGAGAGGTCACTCAGCGCTGAAACCGAAACTGACAGTAAAAAGGTTTGAAAGGTTTAACAGGAGGAAAAACTCGCAGTTGCACAATGAGGGTGGAAAGTAAGATGGATGAAAGAATATGAATGGAGGTACAGTAAATGGAATGAAAGGGGTTGAAGCTAGGGGCCGAAGGGATGCTGCAAAGAACCTTAAGTAACGCCTACAGTGCACAGCGTGTGGTGCACTGACGGCACTACACACTATTTTCCTGTCCGCACTTTTCTGTCGGCCATCAGATCCTAAAAACTACTGAGGCTAGAGGGCTGCAAATTAGTAAGGAACGCTGAAATATACTCTATACAAAACATGAACATATAAACACTCGATTATCCTGTGCTTATTAACACATGCGCCAAGGCATGTGACATTTCAGACATGGTGGAATTAAAACATTAATTTCATCTTCCTAACACCGATTTGTCACTAATTTGTTTTCAAGTTGCCTGCGGATATAAACATTCATATCAAATTTTTAATTACTAGACTGACAAATTCTATGAAATTGCAATTTTACCCTCAGTCAACTCCAGTTCTGCAGATCAGCTATTGAAATGACTAGTAAATTCATCATGATTTCAGTTAGCACTCATATCTCGCTACGTAAAGCTACGAAGGATACTGAGAATGGCTGCAAGGCATCTGTTCAATTAGCATAGTTTCCCATATGCTCGGCACAGCTTACGTTTTCTTTAACGAATACAAAGATGCAATTTGCGTTGTTGCTATAATACTGATAGTCATTGCTATTTCATTAGGAAAAAAAGGAATGAAAAGCCGTTTCACTGGAACACGGTGAATACGTAATCCTACAGACAGACAAATTAAACGAAAATCATAACGTTAGTGTGAGACAAATATTACTCAAGGGCTGGAAAGTGACAACTACGTAATATTTCGTCTGTTTCTGTGACAGACGTATTTATAGGAATCAAACTATACAGTAAACAGACACAACCCAGGACTACGTTTTATTTACACTATAATTTTAGGTAAAAAAAAAAAAGGAGACTTATCACAAAAGTATAAATTATAATCACCAAATCGTAAATTCAGTGAAGAGATTTTTGGGCCACACATTTTGTTGACATTGCACTTTTCAGTGGCCTTGACCCTAGATCTGTAAGAGTAGTGGAGCAATTCTGCCCTAAAATGGAAGACTGCAATATCTGCAAAAATACAAAACTGAGAAAAATGGCAGATACTGCAGTTTTCTCTTGCCTTACTACTGATTTTGCAGATACTGCAAATGGGAACCCATAAATAAAGCACTGAAGAATCAGTCTGAAACTGCAGTAAC
>NC_089791.1:28695887-28720887 GCF_040412425.1 Macrobrachium rosenbergii | reverse complement strand
ACACGTCAGTCCATCTCCTCTCACATGTACTCACAGAAAATTTGCAATCATTTTCTGGTTACACAGTTTAGTGACTTCTTCCCCTCGAGTGTCAGCTCCTGAACCCTCTTCCTGCTTGCTTTTTCCCCAACTCATAACCTTCCTTATAACTGTCTTTATCCTCTTCTATGATTTGTTCAGGTCTGGGCAAGAAAAGAACACTGTGTAGTCTGAGTCACTGGATATTAAATAAAACAATTTTTCAGCTAATAGGAATAAAATATATTCTGAATATATAGTGAATATCTATTTAAGCAGTTATGAATAAAATATATTCTATATATATTGTGGACATCTATTTAAGCGGATAGGAATAAAATATATTCTAAATATATTGTGAATATCTATTTAAGCGGATAGGAATAAAATATATTCTAAATATATTGTGAATATCTACTTCAGCGGATAGGAATAAAATATATTCTAAATATATTGTGAATATTTAAGCGGATAGGAATAAAATCTATTTTATTTGTATAGTGAATATCTATTTAAGCGGACAGGAATAAAATACATTCTAAATATATTGTAAATATTTAAGCGGATAGGGATAAAATATATTCTGAATATATTGTGAATATTTAAGCGGATAGGGATAAAATATATTCTGAATATATTGTGAATATCTATTTAAGCGGACAGGAACAAGATATACAGTGAATATTTATTTCAGTGTCTTTTAACCAAACGGCTAAAGCATTTTGCCGTGTCCAGTGGCACCACCGCCATCAAAGCACACCGCGACGCCAGAGATTAACACGGGCGGCAGAGATTAACACGGGCGGCATGCACGAACAAAAGAGGCCGCATCGGAAACCCAAATGAACCCCATTTCCATGTTAAAACCTTTCCTCGCGTGAGGTTCATTTCCAAAGGAGTAAATCCTCGCCCATGAGAGAGAGAGAGAGAGAGAGAGAGAGAGAGAGAGAGAGAGAGAGAGAGAGAGAGAGAGAGAGAGAGTTCAGTTCTCTCAGACGTAATCCCTCTCATGCAAAATCCCCCACCGTGGAAATCCCTCTCAATCCCGAGTTAGTCCCGTGTGAATTCCCCCTTTTCCAAAACCTGGAATTTGGGAGGATATGTACACTGCATACATATGTCACTTTATGTCTGTGTAAATATATACCCATGCATGGCCTGGACTACGCGCGTATAAGCACAGACATTCAGGGCACAATGCAAAGGTCAAAGGTCAAACGTAATGGTAATTTCAAAGTATTTAAACGTATAAGCAGTCTCTATATATAAGCAAAAAAAAGAAAAGTTTACGGATAGAAGTGAATATTACACTCAGGCAGATCTATGCAAACAGCCAATGTATGATATACCTATGCATGATATGTATGCTATACCTACTTTAGTTGCATAGTCTTACTTTTGCATAGAACTTAATACTTTACTTGAATGAAACATTGCTGTTATAAAAATAAAATCTTATAAACGCTGGCGGACACTGCGGTACAGTCACACTTAAAACAAAAATACAAATGTGTATGAGAGAGAGAGAGAGAGAGAGAGAGAGAGAGAGAGAGAGAGAGAGAGAGAGAGAGAGAGCGAATGGCGTCACAGCACCTAGGTTATTGACGCCGTAATAAAATTATATAGGAAACTAAAATTATATAAACTAAAAATATATACGATATTGAAAGATTCTAATGCTTACAGCAAATCTTAACATGCGAAATGTCTCGGTTCCCTTTTCAGAGAGAGAGAGAGAGAGAGAGAGAGAGAGAGAGAGAGAGAGAGAGAGAGAGAGAGAGAGAGAGCGATAATCCTGTTAGGTATACGAGATACAGATTCTGAAGCTGACAGCAAATCTTAACATGCAAAAAATATCTCGGTTCCTTTTTTCAGAGAGAGAGAGAGAGAGAGAGAGAGAGAGAGAGAGAGAGAGAGAGAGAGAGAGAGAGAACCTTGTTAGACAGACAAGAAAGGTACATCCTAATGCTTACAGCAAAGCCTATAACATGGAAAATTAATTTGGGGTTTCTTTTTACAAAATACAAATACACAATTAGACACAATAAATCACCACAAACACAACGAATGGAGAGTCTCAATGAGAGAGAGAGAGAGAGAGAGAGAGAGAGAGAGAGAGAGAGAGAGAGAGAGAGAGAGAGAGAGGGGAAAAATAAATGGAACTGGATGACCTGTAAGTAAGAGAGAATGAAAACGGAGGAGATAGAGATAATAATACGCATGGAAAAAAAAGGAAATCAGTGAATGAGTGAAAACTAGAAACATATATTATGATAACCTAGAAATCACGTACGAAGTAAATGAAAAATGAAGTCGATAAACAAAAACAAAAGGAGATGATAAATCAGAGAGAAAGCAGATATGAGTAAACATAAAAAGAAGAAATAAATGAGAGAACCCAGATACAAGTAAACATGAAAAGAAGAAGTGACAGAAAACATATGAACGTATAAATAAATAAAGAATAAATGAGAAAACAGATAAAGTAAGCATAAAAAGAAGTAATCGATGAGAGAAAACAGATGAAAGTAAACAAAGACGAAGAAATAAATGAGAGAAAAAAGATAAAAGCAAACATAAAAATAAGAAATAAATGTGAGAAAAAAGGTAAAAGCAAACATAAAAAGAAGAAATAAATGAGAGAAAAGAGATAAAAGACGAAGTTATGGATATCTAAAGAGACGCTCTAATAAGATACCAGTGTAATTAGAGATTAAGAGAAGGGTTGGGGTGGGTGCGGGGGGAGGGGGCGGTTAATAAGAGGGTGGGAGGAGGAGGAGGAGGAGGAGGAGGAGGAGGAGGAGGAGGAGGAGGAGGAGGAGGAGGAGGAGGAGGAGGAGGAGGTTGGTAAGACCGCAATCCACCAACATTACTAATTCATTACAAAGCTGAAATTACTTAATTAACGTGTAATTTTATGCTCCGTGATACAGAAAAAAAAAAAAAATAACCCGACCAAAATGAAACGAAATAGATGTTGGGGGTGGGGGTTGGGGGGGGGGAAGAAGGGGAGTCCATTAAAGAAAATCCTAATCCGCGAAATAATTTCCTGGAAAGATGTAATTTAAAAAAATTTTTTTTTTTGAAGTTTTGTTTTGTTACTTTTATACCCAACATGAATTGAACTGAATTAATATCTATCAAGCACCAGGCCATGCAGACCATATGGTGCTATGTTATGCTATTCATAGATAAAGTATCGATGTTTGTGACAGATGGATCATATCTGATGAAGAATGTTTATTTGCTGAAGGAAATGGATTACACTTTCCAAGGAGAAGTGTTCTGCTTCGGGGAAAATATCCTGAAGGGCGAGGTGGATGGAGAAGAACACAGGATAAGTGGTGTCATTGTGACATCAAAGAGGCAGTGGTTATCAATAAACAATAAGATGAAAAATGATGATAAAAAAATGGCTAAAATAATAACAGGAACACAACATTTTAAGATGAAAAATAGTAATAACAAGCAATGGCTAAATTGATAACAGGAACACAATAATTGCAAAACTGTATCTACCTGATATTATTATTATTATTATTATTATTATTATTATTATTATTATTATTATTATTATTATTATTATTATATTGGCCAGCGTTTCTCCTCTTCCTTAATGTTATTATTATTATTATTATTATTATTATTATTATTATTATTATTATTATTATTATTATTAACATGATGATGATGATTGTTATTATTATATATTGGTCTTGTATAATACTTGCCAACATTTCCTCCTCTTCCTACTTATTATTATTATTATTATTATTATTATTATTATTATTATTATTATTATTTATTATTATTATTATTATTATTGCCGTTCCTTGACGTGCAGAGCTACTCCAGGTCTTTAAACCGTTCAGCCTTTTACATAAATTCTCAGCAAACGACACCGCAGTCTCAGTAAATCGCCAACAAGAATATGCTACGTCACCTCCGTGTGTAGTTTACAAGTGTCATAACTTGAGAGCAAATTGAGAGAATCTGAGAGAATTTGGGAATCCGTAAAGATACAAAAATATTCACACCATGGTTCAGATTCACTCTCAGTTCACTCGCAGTGACGTTTAAGGTAATATCAAGTGCATATTTTTGATGCGTATTTTCCTGGTTCAATAACACTTCAGCTATTGCAAATATTTTAAGTGCCGTCGAGACATTAGCTGCGATGACGATTCCCGTTTTGTGATTGGGTTGAGGTCCCACGAATCGTACTGGAATGCAAGTTGGAACTGGAATTGGAATATAAGATTCAGGCCAAGTGCCAAGCCCTGGGGCCTATGAGGTCATTCAGCTCTGAAAATAAAGTTAAAACAATTATTAGGAGAGGGTGGAAAGATGGAATAAAAAGAATATGAACAGAGGAACAGTAAAAGGTACGAAAGGGGTTGCAGCTAGGGGCCGAAAGGACACTGCAAAAAACCTTATGTATTGCCTAAAGTGCACCGCGTGAGGCGCACTGGCGGCACTAACCTCCCTACTAGGTTGAATGAAAGTTTATATGAGGATATACATTTTCAAAACAATTTTGAAGAATTATAAAATAAATTCAAGCAAAAAGATGGCATCCGAGGAGGCAATCTTTATTCTTACTTTTAAGACATCTAAACTTTCTGATTGGTACACTTTAATAATATAGGAAGCTGACATTAGAGATGATGTACTTTAAAATGAACAGCGTCAAACACAAAATTGCTGTACGTTCTTCGTCAAAGACAACCACTTCACTGTTTTAACTTTTTCTATTTAAAGCGACCTAAATATTGTAAGCTCTGTTTACCACCCAAAAATTAACACTTTGAAAGAGAATCTAGCATCACTTTCCACGCTAAACACTTTCGACACTTGCTTCACAATCTCTTTCTTTCACACTTCACTGCAACTTACGAATTTAAGAAGCGAGTCTTCTATGCAACTTGGAACTCTTAATTGAACTGAACTGAATATAGAGTCTGGGCCAAAGGCCAAGCACTGGGACCTATGAGGTCATTCAGCGCTGGAAAGGAAATTGAGAGGAGGTAGGTCTGGTAGGTGTAACAGGAGGAAAACCTCGCAGTTGCAATATGAGATGCTTGTTAAGAGAGGATGGATAGCTAGATGGAAGAAAGGCAATATGAATGGAGGTACAGTAAAAGGAATGAAAGGGGCACTACTGCCCTCTACGGAGAACTCTTTACTTCAATAACAACTCTTTCAATTAGATCATCAGTCAATATCTGAGTGAGCACCTCCCTTTGTGAAATTGACTATGACTTTCGAAAACTAGTTTTTCGTCCAGAATTTTATTTCATTATTTAATTATTCATTTTTTTTTAGTTCTAAAACTGTATTTTTTCTTCGTAAAAATTAATCTAATTATCTAAACATAAAGTTCATTTTTAGTCATCAAGTTTATTACACAGTCTACACAGTGGTTCCTACCGGGGGAGGGGGGGAAATTTCAGTTTCTTTGGAGTAATTGTGGCCAAGGATTTTTAGTATATTCATATTATTTGGAATGCACCTTTTGAGGCAGACAATTTTAGAAAGGTGGGAAGGGGGGGAAATGACATTCTGACATATGGTGAAAGGGGTGCACAGGCCAGAAAACGGTTCAAAACCACTGATATAAATAAAGTCTATTTCTGTACAAAAATTAGTTATTTCTTCATATAAATAAAGTAACGCCACTGCATTTGTGTTCGTGAAATTCTTCCGTTGAATTTAACCATTTCATGGTAAAATCTGATTATAGTAAAAAAAAATATCATTGTAAAATTTGATTATAGTCCAAAAAAATACGATGGTAAAATCTGATTATAGTCCAAAAAATATCATGTTAAAATCTGATTACAGTCCAAAAAAATACGATGGTAAATTTTGATTATAGTCCAAAAAAATACCATGGTAAAATTTTATTATAGTCCAAAAAATACGATGGTAAAATTTAATTATAGTCCAAAAAAATACCATGGTAAAATTTTATTATAGTCCAAAAAAATACGATGGTAGAATCTGATTGTAGTCCAAAAAAATACAATGGTAAAATTTGATTACAGTCCAAAAAAATACCATGGTAAAATTCGATTACAGTAAAAAAAATACCATCTCAAATTACAAATTTTCTTAGGAACAACTTGATCATTATTTATACTTGTAATTTTTTGTTTTTTTTTACTTTATCTTTCAACGCAAGAGCTTTCCATCATTATTTTTAATCTGCCTTCACATCTAAACAGGGAAGACTTCCCACCAAAACTCTTACTTTACATTTCAAGTTGAACACTTCCCATCATTATTCACACTTCACCTTCTCGCATGATGACTTCCCATCAATATTCCACAGTACCTTTGTACATGAAAACTTCCTGTCATTATTTTCAGCGCGCGTTAGCACGAAGACCTTTAATTATTCTGGCTCTATACCTTTAGGATGAAGATTTTTCTGCCATTTTGCTTATTTTGCCTTCCAATATAAAGTCGCTCCGGCCACGACAATAATCTTTTAATTTGCCTTTCCAAGTCAGAATTCTCCATTATTATTCTGACCGGACACAATGCCTTCAAGATCAGGCTTCCAATAAACGGCATTTAACGAGAACAGTTTATCACTTTCTTCCCATGCCTTCCAGGTACAAGAACAATACATTACTTTCTTCCCTTGTCCTTCTAGATGCAAAATCAGAACATTACTTTCTTCCCAAGCCTTTCAGATACAAAAACAGAGTATTACTTTCTTCTAAAGCCTTTCAGATACAAGAACAGTACATTACTTTCTTCCCACTCCTTTCAGATATAAAATCAGAACATTACTTTCTTTCCAAGCCTTTCAGATATAAAAACAGAACATTACTTCCTTCCCGAGCCTTTCAGATACAAGAACAGTACATGACTTTCTTCCCACTCCTTTCAGATATAAAACCAGAACATTACTTCCTTCCCAAGCCTTTCAGATACAAGAACAGCGCATTACTTTCTTCCCATGCCCTTTCAGATACAAAAACAGAACATTACTTTCTTCTCACTCCTATCAGATACAAGAACAGTGCATCAATATCTTCCCACGCCTTTCAGATACAAGATCAGTGCATCACCTTCTTCCCATGCTGTTCAGATACACGAACAGTTTATCGCTTTCTTCCCACGCCTTGTTTATGCAAGAACATCTCATCACTTCCTTCCCACGCCTTTTAAATCTACGCTTCCAATAAATGTCATTTAACAAAAGCAGCGCTTCTTCGTTACCCGAGTTTTAAAACAGAGGCCTTTTCATCCTAAACTTCCTCCTCTCGCCACCTGGTGGAAAAGATGCAGTGGGAAATTACATTTCTTCGAAAATCTTGAAGCGACAAAAAAAAAAAAAAAAAAAAAAATAATAATAAACTCTACGATATTTTTCTCGCTGATAAATAAGTTCCGTAACATTATTTCCCTTGGAAATTGCTCCATATAAATCCAATTGCATTTTCCAAAACTTCGATGATCAGAAGAAGACAAAGTTTGATCTATTTACGAACGGGCGTCACGACAGCCAACCTTACTGTTTCCAGGCGAGCTTCTTCTGTGGGTGTGCAGCATACATTAAGGGCCGTGCAGGACTGGCATGAATAAATATTCACATGAATACATATATACATAGGCATGTGTAGACATATGCACACACATACACATACATATAAATATATATATATATATATATATATATATATATATATATATATATATATATATATATATATATTGTACATATAAATGTATGTATGTATGTGTATATATATACACACGTACGCAAGTATGTATGTATATATAAATAATTATATAAATATGCGTGTGTATATATATATGTGTGTGTGGGTGTGTATGTATCCACACACATCCAAAGAGATGACGTCAAGAACATATCACTCATACATGCATACATACACGCATACATACATACATACAAAAACAGAGGGATCTATACAAATCTGTACACACATACATACATACATACATACATACACACAAAATCAGAGGGATCTATACAAATCTGTACACACACACACAACAAAGCCATGAACATAAGGAAATGAGCGCGCATGAATGCACACACACACACACACACGCACACACACACGGCACAATACTTGCCCATTTCCCTACGGCAGACCTTTAAATAACCCGTTCCCCTACACTAACCTCCCCTATCTGAAGCCATTACCTACATATATTTACCTAAGGGGCGTCCTGTTAAAACCAGAAGGTTTTTCCACGCTCGTATATTTTTGGGGTGGTCCTCGAAGCCCAATTTATCACTTTCAGACCTTTCAGTTATTATTTTTTTGCGACCGTAATCAGGTCAAGAAGTACAGTTCAGTTAGGGTGATGAAAAAAAAGAAACATGCTAAAAATAGTGATAAAAGAAAGAAACAAGTAAAAAATAGTGATAAAAAAATAAAAGAAACAAGTACAAAATGCGCCGAAGTTTCTTCGGCGCAATCGAGTTTTCTCTACAGCCGCTACAGCGCATAATCAAGGCCACCAAAAATAGATCTATCTCTCGGTGGTCTCGGTACAATAATGTATGAGCCGCGGCCCATGAAAGTTTAACCACGGCCCGGCGGTGGCCTATCCTATATCGTTGCCAACTTTAACCTTAAATCAAATAAAAACTACTGAGGCTAGAGGGCTGCAATTTGGTATGTTTGATGATTGGAGGGTGGATGATCAACATACCAATTTGCAGCCCTCTAGCCTCAGTAGTTTTTAAGATCTGAGGGCGGACAGAAAAAGTGCGGGCAGAAAAAAGTGCGGACGGACAGACAAAGCCGACACAATAGCTTTCTTTTTAGAAAAGAAAAACTAGTCCCGTATTCTGATTGACCAAGTTCATAACAGCCTTCGGCAAAAGTGAGTGAGGGCGTGAAAATAAATATAAAATATTCTCTTCAGTTTAAAATCATCATAGTAGTTTAAGCATGACAGCCCAACCGGGAATAACATCACCGCTGAACATTCAATTACATGACTAAATATAAAAGAAAAAACGTAAATGGTGTAATTATTACGTAAAACAGACTCATAAGTCTCTTCCTCTCTCATATCTACGTACTGTTATGTCATGCCTGTCATTAATAAAAAAAAATATATACAAAAACTAACCCAGAAAATATACAGTGGAAACTGACACACCCAGCGTGAAAATCGCCACACTGAACTTTACATGTATATAAAAAATTACTTTTTACGTATGTACACATTTTTTTTCTCGAGTGACGCCCTGACGATTTCCTAGAGCGCGTTTCGGACGCCGCACATTCCCCTAAAATTAAGTCTAATGACGTTCCGAATTGCATGTCTGGGGGTTACTGCTTGTAAATCACATGCACACACACACACATACACAAGCACACGCGCGCACACGCAGACATGCTTTTGAACTTCCCCTAAGATCAGTCTGTCTCTCTGGAAAATTATCTTTTGTTTTCGCGAGTGGCGAATCACGAAGACGCACTTACCACATGAGGGATGTATGTATGTATGCATGCATGTATGTATGTATGTATGTATGTATGTATATATATATATATATATATATATATATATATATATATATATATATATATATATATATATAGAGAGAGAGAGAGAGAGAGAGAGAGAGAGAGAGAGAGAGAGAGAGAGAGAGAGAGACCTTTCGAATATTCAGTTTTATCTTTTGGTTCTTTTACTAACCAGCAAAATAATAACTTGCTGTCGGAAGTAAAAGCTAAAGCTTAAAATGGCTTAAGCGTGAGATTAATAAATTAATACTCTTTATAAATAACTCTAGCTTAACTGACTCTAACACGCACCTCCTGACAAACTGCCAGGCTGATCACTTCAATAAAAACTTTTTGATATCTGACTGTTTTTGAAATGTATCACTTGACAGGTTGAATGATAAGAAGCGTTTCTGTCCAGCTTTGCGGGGTCATTCTTCCTTTGAAATTGTCCCGGGAGGAGGAGGAGGAGGAGGAGGAGGAGGAGGAGGAGGAGGAGGAGGAGGAGGAGGAGGAGGAGGAGGAGGAGGAGGAGGAGGAGGGAGGGAGGGTACAGTACCTCCAACAGGGAGCCCTCTGGTGCCATCAATCATCCGCAGGGACTCTGATTAACCAAGCAAAGGGAGCCCCTCCCCTTCGCTTACCCCACGCTGCGACCCTCCAACGCAAAACAGAGCCTCCGTTAAAATAACACGGCAGAGGATAATTCTATTCAATTGCACGGCCGAGCCACTTTCATTTCTTGCGATATTGAATCCTGACGTCGAGATCCGCCGGTCGTAAATTGACCGGGCTACTTGCGCTGCCTGACACACGAAAGCGCTCCCGCTAAATAGGTATAATCATATCGCAGGCTTCTGCGATGTCATTGGCTGGGAGGGGACTTTCCGTGTGCTTTCGCCTGCCAATGAGGTCTCGGGACCCCGACGACGAATTTGCACTGGGTGACGGCGGGTTTGGCGGACGTTCCCACCCAATCAAAACCGCGATTGCAATCACGTCGTCGCGTCCCTTGCGAGAGAGGTCGACGGCGGAACACCCGTCAAAAATTTCAATAACGAAAAGACAAATTACCGGGGGAAAAAAAATCACGCAATAAAACACGTCCAAAAGTGCTAAGTCGGTGTAACCTTGTTGACGTGACAAAATGCAATCAGGCGGCAAAATTAGGAAGAGGTTGAAATTTCAGCGCAATATTCGAAAACAAGGTTACTCGGGGAAAATTGTGCCCGCGTGCGGCGCATGTACATGCACACGAATCTCATGGAATTGATATTGCTGTACAGTTGTATTACTCCAACTCTGTATGTATGTATACACTTTATGTATATACACACACACACACACACACACACACACACACACATATATATATATATATATATATATATATATATATATATATATATATATATATATATAAAAAAGAATCACGAAAATATGGAACGTGATGAATATTTAAATAAAGACAAAATTCACGAAGGAAAGAGAAATATATATATATATATATATATATATATATATATATATATATATATATATATATATATATATATATATATATACTATATACTGGAACTCCATTTATTACTTCTCATTTCTCTCTCTCTCTCTCTCTCTCTCTCTCTCTCTCTCTCTCTCTCTCTCTCTCTCTCTCTCGTTTTACTCAAAGTAACTACTTCCTACCGCCATCTAATATCGTCTTCCTTTTATCAGTCTGTTTATAACGGTTACTTTCAATAACAGCTCGCTTCCGTGTTACAAACGCAATACCTACTTCAAAAGGTATTTGTCACTTTCTCATAAAAAAAAAATGTACAAACTCTTTATGATTATTACACATCTTCCAAGAATATTGCAAACACAAAAAAATTCCAGCATCCGGATGTGAATCCAACAATTTGTGAGATTCACTAACGAATAATGAGGTCCGCTTAAGAGTTTGTTCTCTTTGATGAGGTCAGCGAAAAATATACATGTGCATGGAAATAAAATACATCGAGGGTTGTTTCATAATATTTCAAGGGGAACGTCATTATGAAAAAGTTTCTTTTGAATTACGTTATAATGGTGCTCTTTGATGCTTTGGTTCATGTTATTACTAAATAATAAGCAATTAGCAAATAAATATTGACTTTTCTGCTAAATAATAAGCAATTAGCACATAAATATTTACTTTTCTGCTAAATAATAAGCAATTAGCAAATAAATATTTACTTTTCTGCTAAATAATAAGCAATTGGCAAATAATTATTTTTCTGCTAAATAATAAGCAATTGGCAAATAAATATTTTTCTGCTAAATAATAAGCAATTGGCAAATATTTACTTTTCTACTAAATAATAGGCAATTAGGAAATAAATACTTACTTTTCTACTAAATAATAAGCAATTAGCAAATAAAGATTGACTTTTCTACTATACAATAAGCAAGTAGCAAATAAATATTTAATTTTCTACTAAATAATAAGCAATTAGCAAATAAATATTTACTTTTCTGCTAAATAATAAGCAATTAGCAAATGAATATTTACTTTTCTGCTAAATAATAAGCAATTAGCAAATAAATATTTACTTTTTCTATGTGTAACACAGACTATGGGCTATGAGCACTAAGTTTAATAATAATACTAATAATAATAATAATAATAATAATAATAAAATATTGAGCAAGAAAACGTATAATAACATAATATATTTGATATAATGGAAATAGCAAACTGGCAATAATTTTACCGTCATCTTTGACAGGACAAGTATTCTAGTACTCTACTTGTATCGATCAGACAGGAATCAACGTCATCCATTAAAGCAATTTTCAATAAATTATGCAACAAACCAAAGCTAAGCATTAAACATGGAAAAATTGAGCCGAAATTTCTTCGGCGCAATCGAGTTTTCTGTACATCGTATAATCAAGGCCATCGAAAATAGATCTATCTTTCGGTGGTCTCTGTATAATGCTGCATGAGCCGCGGCCATGAAACTTTAACCACGGCCCGGTCGTGGCATGTCCCAGAAGCACGATTATGTCTAACTTTAACGTTAAATAAAATAAAATAAGAACTACTGAGGCTAGAGGGCTGCAGTTTGGTATGTAGGATGATTGGAAGGTGGATGATCAACATACCAATTTGCAGCCCTCTAACCTCGATAGTTTTTAAGATGTGAGGGCGGACAGAAAAAGTGCGGACAGAAAAAAGTGAGGACGGACAGACAAAGCCGGCACAACAGTTTTCTTTTACAGAAACTAAACACCAAGCAAGCTTCTGAAGAGCAGAGTGCTTTTTAGGAGAGCCTGTATGGAGAGCTCTGCTTGCAACTACACAAAGAACCAAAAATCAATGAAGGTGAACAAAGAACAAAGCCTCGGCTTAAGGTTATTACTTTGGTTTGTTGGAAAAACGATGATGGGGTTTTGGCTAACTAAAGAAAGTTGACTACCGAAATTAGCCTCTGAAGTTTGCACAGAAGGCCAGGGATTTACAATGGGCTTTTGCAGTATGTTAGTACATACTCATATATGCATATTACCTACACACACACACACACACACACACACATATATATATATATATATATATATATATATATATATATACATATATTATATATAAATAAATTAATTAATAAACATATATATATATATATATAAATATATATATATATATATATATATATATATATATATATATATATATATATATATATATATATATATATATATGCTAATATACGCAACTATATCGACGAAAAACATTAATCTTGTAATACATATTCTGTTGCAGAAGAACGGCAAACCTTGCGTCACTTTATTTGAACGCTTAAATATAAAAGGAAAACCTTGCAAAAGAAAATCTTTTGATAATCAAAAGCTCCCCGTGAGTTCGCGTTTCATGTAAGCAAGCAGTCTATAATGAATAGGAATTTCCCCACTTTTTTTTGTAAGACTGAAATAAATAACAAAGGGGGAATTACAAAAAAAAACAAAAAAAACTGAATCTCATTTTTCAGACGTAAACCACAAAGGGAGTAACGGGAGTTTTCCAAAGCCAGAGATGTAATTATTTTCACGTTTACAATATTATCGTTTTCTTACACGTGAGATAGTTGTTGATGGTTTCATTCGATCTGAAAGTATTATTATTATTATTATTATTATTATTATTATTATTATTATTATTATTATTATTATTATTATTATTATTATTAATAAAATAATAATAATAATAATTATTATTATTATTATTATTATTATTATTATTATTATTATTATTATTATTATTATTATTACTCAGAAGATGAACCCCATTCATATGCAACATGCCAACAGGGCCACTGACTTGAAATTCAAGCTTCCAAAGAACATGGTGTTCATTTGGAAGACGTTACAGAAGATACAGGAAATACGGAAAGAAGATAAAATATTAAATTAATAAATAATCATACAAAAATATGAATAAATAATTAAAATACAAGATGAATTGTTTTAGGGTAGCAATGCACTGCATCTTTGTTTGAATTTTCGTGGTTCAAATTACACAACCTCCTCAGGGCGACCGTTCCACGGTCCAACCGTGTGAGGAATAAAAGATCTCTGGAACTGGGAAGTCCGACAACGTAGCACATTTACTGCATACTGTCGCTGGAAAGTTCAACTTCCTCTGGAACGCAAAAATGTCTCTGGTAAGAGCAACTGTCGCTGGAAAGCGCAACTGCCTCTACAAAGCACAAATGCCTCTGGAAGATGAAACTGCCTCTGAAAAGCACAAATGCCTCAAGAAAGCTCAACTCCCTCTGGAACACAACTTTCTCTGGAAAGCGCAAATACCTCTGGAAAGTACAAAGGCCTCTGGAAAGCACAACTGCCTCGATAAAGCACAAATGCCTCTGGAAAGTGCAACTGCCTCTGGAAAACAAAGCTGCCTCTGGAAAGCACAAACGCCTCTGGTAAGCGCAACTGTCCTTGAAAAGCGCAACTGCTTCTGGAAAGCACAACTGCCCCTGGAGAAGGCAACTGTTTCTGGAAAGCGCAACTACTTCTGGAAAGCACAACTACTCCTGGAGAACGCAACTGTTTCTGGAAAGCGGAACTGTCTCTGGCGAGAGCAACTGCCTCTAGAAAGCACAAATTCCACTGGAAAGCTAACGGCCTCTGGAAAGCACAAATGCCTCTAGCAAGCGCAACTGCTTCTGGAAAACGCAACTGTTTCTGGAAAGCATATTTGCCTCGGGAAAGCGAAGCTGCCTCTGGAAAACGCAACTCTCTCTGGAAAGCACATTTGCCTCTGGTAAGTACAACTGCCTCTGGAATGCATCTAGTAAACGGCCAATTTCCCGAAACGGTTTTGGTACCGGGGGGGCGGCGCCCCGAAAAAGCATTTTATCGAAAACTAAATCAGCCCCGCCGTGGCACGGCAACTTTCTTCTTCCTTCCGTCCCTTCCCTGGAGCTCTGCTCCTTGAATATTAAAAGATAGAACCGCAGAGCAATAAGTTAGCGAGATTTTCTTTATAATTGCCGGGACGTCGGCGGAAAGCGAGGACAA
The DNA here is from genome assembly GCF_040412425.1 of Macrobrachium rosenbergii. Classification (NCBI taxonomy): domain Eukaryota; kingdom Metazoa; phylum Arthropoda; class Malacostraca; order Decapoda; family Palaemonidae; genus Macrobrachium; species Macrobrachium rosenbergii. Next base: position 28,705,813 of record NC_089791.1, on the reverse strand, counting down.
ACACAAAAAGTTTATGCATTTATTAGCGATATTCGCGCGGAAACACAGCAAAACTTCTGCGGGGAATAAATTCCGGGAATATTTAAGCCGCCTCCGTGACGTCACAATTTCCTTCCGCCGACGGGGGAGAGGGAGAGAAGGGAGGGTAATTTCTTAAGGCGTAAAACTTATAATTGTAACGTTTAATAGGGTTGTGTGTATATATACATACTTATATCTGTAATACGACCCAGAACCGCAATGCGCTGTAAAACGACCTAGAACCGCAATGCTCTGCAATACGGCCCAGAACCGCAATTCTCTGTAATACGACCAAGAACCGCAATGTTCTCTGTAATACGACCCAGAACCGCAATGCTCTGTAATACGACCTAGAACCGCAATTCTCTGTAATACGACCCAGAACCGCAAATCATTGTAATACAACCCAGAACTGCAATGCTCTGTAATACGACCCAGAACCGCAATGCACTGTAATACGACCCAGAACTGCAATATGCTGTAATACGACCCAGAACCGCAATGCACTGTGATACGACACAGAACCAATCTCTGAATGCTCTGTATTACGACCCAGAACCACAATGCTCTTTAATACGACCCAGAACCGCAAATCACTGTAATACAACCCAGAACTGCAATGCTCTGTAATACGACCCAGAACCGCAATGCACTGTAATACGATCCAGAACCGTAATACTCTGTAATACGACCCAGAACCGCAATGTGCTGTAATACGACACAGAACCAATCTCTGATATACTTTGGAATAGCTGCTCATCACGTTTTCTTTGCTATGCTTGTCACGTGTTTACGTTTTCTTTGCTATGCTCTTCAAGGTTTCACGTTTTCTTTGCTCTGCTTGTCACGTGTTAACGTTTTCTTTGCTCTGTTTGTCACCTGTTTACGTTTTCTTTGCTCTGCTTGTCACGTGTTTACGTTTTCTTTGCTCTGCTCTTCAAGGTTTCACGTTTTCTTTGCTATGCTCTTCAAGGTTTCACGTTTTCTTTGCTATACTCTTCAAGGTTTCACGTTTTCTTTGCTATGCTCTTCAAGGTTTCACGTTTTCTTTGAGGAAATATCGTTCTAATTCCATTATTAATTATCAATAAATTGATTAACATCACACTCTCCTATAGACTAGTAGAATATGATGTCAATACGAACAATACTAATCCCTGACCTCACTTACAAAATTCTATAAACATATTCAATCAGCTTCCAAACGTAATTAGAATTCAGGTAGCTGCAATGAACACCTGAAATGGTCCAAAATTACAAAACATTCTCGGGAAAAACATTCAGAAATATTATTGTAAAACGTTTAATATACAGTTTGAAATTAGTTCAGTTCCAGAGCGACTGAATGACTGGACACGGCCTAAACTTACCTAACTACTTTCAAACGAAATATCATACAATTATTAGCGCATATATATATATATATATATATATATATATATATATATATATATATATATATATATATATATATACATACATACATATACATATACATATACATATACATATACATATACATATACATACATACATACATACATATATATATATATATATATATATATATATATATATATATATATATATATATGTATCATTCTTATACTCATATTCCTAGCTGTGATTATTCTAAAGAGGAAATTAGAGTTTTCTCGCCATTATCTTTAATCATCTCATTAAATTATCCATAAGGAAAAAAACGAAAAAATCTATTAACTTCTTGCAGTTTTAACTTTTAGAGAAAATTTATCTTTGCTGAAAGATACTTTAAGAAAATAAAAAAAGGAGAAGCACGTTTCTTGAATAAAGAATATTGCTTCTCGCTAATTAATTTACGTCTTTCATCACTAAACTTTTAGACAAAACTTTTATCATATATTTTAAGTAATCAGAGAACATGTTATATCTTACGACACAACCCTAACTATTTACACTAAATATGGCGATGTAAAAATCAATAAATAAGCTTTCAGAGTTCACGTATACGTTCGAGCATGAATTTACACACACACACACACACACAGAGAGAGAGAGAGAGAGAGAGAGAGAGAGAGAGAGAGAGAGAGAGAGAGAGAGAGAGAGAGAGAGAGCCACATAAAAGTTACATATTGCGATGTTAAAATCAGTGTGTAATCTTTCAGAGTTCACGTATACATTCGAGCATGAATTTACAGAGAGAGAGAGAGAGAGAGAGAGAGAGAGAGAGAGAGAGAGAGAGAGAGAGAGAGAGAGAGAGAAAGCCACATAAAGTTACATATTGTGATGTTAAAATTAGTATGTAATCTTTCAGAGTTCAGATATACGTTCGAGCATGAATTTACACAGACGCGGTTTTAGAGAGAGAGAGAGAGAGAGAGAGAGAGAGAGAGAGAGAGAGAGAGAGAGAGAGAGAGAGAGAGAGCCACGTAAAAGCTACATCAAATTCCTAGTTGGCCCCGATCCTGATAACGTAGCAGGTAGAAAGACCTGTATGCAAATGCCCAACAACCCCTTCCTCCTCCTCCTCCCCCACCCCTCCTCCTCCACAAACGGGTCATTCCCATGCGGAATCTCGTCCGCAGGATACAGCGGACGTAATCCATAGAGAGTAAATCTTCGCCGGGGATGCGATAGCGGCCACGCGCACCTTCAAACAATGACATATTGCGAGGATCGTTCCGCAGCGGGGGAATTCTGAGCCATCTCCCTAAACGCGACTAACAAATCCCCGGGCTCGTGACGGCGTGTACAGTAGCACTGCGAACATTATGTGCCTTCATTAAATGCACGGTGACTGCGGGGGGCGGTCCAGTGTCATTACCTACGGATGTTCTTCCTTTTGAGGAATCTTCTGAGTTCTGTTTGAACGCTAACAAGGATTGTCATTTTATGTGTGCATATATAAATATATATATATATATATATATATATATATATATATATATATATATATATATATATATATATATGTACATATAGGCTATATACATATGAATATATGTGTATATATATATATATGTATATGTGTATATATATACATATACATATATATATATATATATATATATATATATATATATATATATATATATATATATATATATATATATATATATATATATATATATATATATATATATATATATATATACTAACAAAGATGGCGCAGACGATGTGCCTACTACTACTATTAGTACTAATGATAATTATTATTATTATTATTATTATTATTATTATTATTATTATTATTATTATTATTATTATTAAAGATAGTATGTACTCCCATAAAAGTCAATGAAATATTACTACTACTACTACTATTACTACTACTGATACTAATAATAATAATAATAATAATAATAATAATAATAATAATAATAATAATAATAAAATTAACATTATTATTATTATTATTGTTAATATCATTATTACTAAATATAAGCATGTACCCCCATAAAAATCAATGCAACACTGAAACTCCAAAAGGTACGAGACTTAACAATGGCACTGAGACTCCCCGTAAACTTAAAGAGCAATTTCGCGAAAACAAAATGTACTTAAAACATAAACAAGTACTAAATACGCCGAAGTTTCTTCGGCGCAATCGAGTTTTCTGCACAGCCGCTACAGCGTAGAATCAAGACCACCGAAAATACCGTAGATCTATCTTTCGGTGGTCTCGGTATAATGAAGAGCCGCGGCCCATGAAACTTTAACCACGGCCCGGAGGTGGCCTTTCCTATATCGTTGCCAGAAGCACGATCATGGCTTACTTTAACCTCAAATCAAATAAAAACTACTGAGGCTAGAGGGCTGCAATTTAGTATGTTTGATGATTGGAGGGTGGATGATCAACATACCAGTTTGCAGCCCTCTAGCCTCAATAGTTTTTAAGATCTGAAGGCGGACAGAAAAAGTGTGGACAGAAAGGAGTGCGGACGGACAGACAAAGCCGGCACAATAATGATCTTTTACAGAAAACTAAAAGGATATCAGATCACAGAACGAGATCCAAACCAGACGTTTTCGCCATAGACAGACAACCCTTTCCCAGATCCAGGGCCAATGTCATCCCGTCATGAAATTTGCATACGAGTCAAGCAGCGCTTGGCTCGATGGAAGCGGCCTGTCATGTATATGAAATGAAGGACGGGGCTAAACAGGTATGCGTGTTTGTGTGTGCACGTGTGGGGAGAGAGAGAGAGAGAGAGAGAGAGAGAGAGAGAGAGAGAGAGAGAGAGAGAGAGAGAGATTACTTGACACCATAGGACTTAGAATAATACTTTATTTTAACAGAGAGAGAGAGAGAGAGAGAGAGAGAGAGAGAGAGAGAGAGAGAGATTACTCGACATCATAGAACATTGAATAATACTTTATTTTAACACACACACACAGAGAGAGAGAGAGAGAGAGAGAGAGAGAGAGAGAGAGAGAGAGAGAGAGAGAGAGAGAGAGAGAGAGAGATGCCTTTGCCATATTTACTCAATATCATAGATCTCTGATTAATATTTTACTTTAACAGAGAGAGAGAGAGAGAGAGAGAGAGAGAGAGAGAGAGAGAGAGAGAGAGAGAGAGAGAGAGTTAGGGGGGAAGCGGCGGATGAGGAGTGATGAACTCCTCATTTTATCCTCATAAATCACCATTAAAACTAAATATAAATAGCAGCAGCAACAATGATTACAACAAAAGCCAAAAATTTGGAGAATATCAAAGAATAACATAACCTCCTCAACAAGAGCGATTTTCTGAAGCTAAATGATTTTTTTCCAATCCTGAAGTTAATTAAGGAAACCCTTCGCAGGATACTACAGGTAAACCTTACTTTGATCAATGAGGGCAAGTAACGTGCGTGAAGGGCATATCGCTAGTTTCTTAAGAATTGACGGTAAATATCCACAGCTGGTATCACCGTAACCAATGGCCGGTGCTAAGCATGAGCTTCCACCAATCGCGAGTAGCTTCAACGATATCGACGGCAAATTATTATCGTCAGCTCCAAAAAACAAGTAAAAAATAGAGTTTTCTGTACAGCGTATAATCAAGGCTACCGAAAACAGATCTGTCTTGCGGTGGGTCTCCATTTAATGCTGCATGAGTGGCGGCCCATGAAACTCCCAGCCGGCCGTGGTGGCTTCTATATCGTTGCCAGAAGCACGATTATGTAGCGAGTAGCTTCAATGATATCGACGGCAAATTATTATCGTCAGCTCCAAAAAACAAGTAAAAAATAGAGTTTTCTGTACAGCGTATAATCAAGGCTACCGAAAACAGATCTGTCTTGCGGTGGGTCTCCATTTAATGCTGCATGAGTGGCGGCCCATGAAACTCCCAGCCGGCAGTGGTGGCCAGTCCTATATCGTTGCCAGAAGCACGATTGTGGCTAACCTTTACCTTAAATCAAATAAAAACCACTGAGGCTAGAGGGCTGCAATTTGGTATGTTTGATGACTGGAGGGTGGATGATCAACATAACATTTTGCAGCCCTCTAGCCTCAGTAGTTTTATGATCTGAGGGCGGACAGAAAAAGTGCGGACAGAAATAAGTGCGGCAGAAAAAGTGCGGAGAAAAAAGTGCGGACAGAAAAGGAGACAGAAAAAGTGCAGACAGAAATAAGTGCGGACAGAAAAAGTGCGGTGAGCTATAGGTACGGACAGAAAAAGTGCGGACGGACAAACAAAGCCGGCACAATAGTTTTCTTTTACAGAAAACTACAAAACAGACTACGGGAGGTTTCTGGCAACAATATTGATCTAGTTCCAAATGTTTAAAATGTCAATAAACATTATATTTGAAGTTGAAAAGAAGTACATAGAGGAACATGATAGCGAAGTAATCGTCACAAACTCCTAAATACTAATGATTACTCAAAAACAATAAAAATTCATTTTCAAACAATCTTCATATACATCGTTACAAGGTCATCCAAGAGAGAAGCAACTTCCAATATAAAAAGCAAGTATTGAAGAACATGACCTTCTAAAGTATTCATTAAATAATACATGTTTTGCATGTATTCATGTATGCATGCACCGCATACCTGACATTTGAAAAAAAAAAATAATTGTAAGTCTAGCAGACTATCCTGCATATAATACAATTCTGAATATTACACTTTAAATATTGAAAATCACTTGAATGTCACAATTGATCATTTCTATGTATCATTATATTTAAATAATACATTACATAGTTCAACTGTTGCAAGTTATATATGTTTTTGAATATTACATCTTTTGAATATTACATCGTCTGAATATTTCATTATAATATCGGTCATTACATCTGAGAACCAAAAGGATTTAGTTTTGTTTTTTTAAATATAAAATTATATGTTTCTCAAAACCAATCACGTAATTTTGTATGTGATTGTTAAGTCTGTTTGTAACTGTTTTCCTCAACAGATATATGTTTAGCCGGCACGTTATGCAAGCTTACTGGCACACCAATCCTTTAAAGCTTAAATATATACATACGCATACACACATACACACACGCATACAAACACACATATGTATATATATATATATATATATATATATATATATATATATATATATATATATATATATATATATATATATATATATATATATATATATATATATATATATATATTTTATATTGATTTGAATATGGTGTGTGCATGTATGTATAATGTGTACATACACACATATATATATACATATATATATACATATACATATATATATATATATATATATATATATATATATATATATATAATGTATATGTATATAATCGTACAATATCAACAGCGATAAAATCTTTAAATAAAACATCGATCTATTAATGGAAGCAATTCCAAGACGCCGTTTAGGCAAAGCGACCCTCCGCGTGTTCCCATTCCAATCCTTTTCCATACGTTGAATTCCATACACCTTAATCCTTTATCAGCCCTACTCCATTGCATCTTTTCTCTCTCTCTCTCTCACTCTCTCTCTCTCGTTTCAACATTGCCCGAAACCACAACAAATTCCCCTCCCCCACCTCTCTCTCTCTCTCTCTCTCTCTCTCTCTCTCTCTCTCTCTCTCTCTCTCTCTCTCTCTCTCTCTCGCTTCAACAATGCCCAAAACCACAACAAATCCCTTTTCCCCTTCCGAAACGACCCCCCAAAACAGTTAAACGACAATAATTACATTTGGTCGTTTCGTCGTTTCTCTCATGGCTACCAGCGACCGCCCGTCCCATTCCTGGACAGCGAGATGCGGAACAGATTTCAATAATAAATAAAACCATTCCTGGACAGCGAGACGCGGAACAGATTTCAATAATAAATAAAACAACGTGAAACGTATCAGGGCGCTTCTGAACGAAGTGGTGATTGGGAAAAAGGAAAGGGAAGGAAAGGGGTTTTTAGGGACACCCCTAAGGGGGTGAAAATGGAAAGGGGGAGGACGGACAAACGACGGACAAACGGAGGGGGAGGGAAAAAAAAGTGAAATCGGGGGGTCGCCGCGCCATATGCGGAAACAGCCAGCAATAAAGGGGGGCGAATATGTCCCATATGGAAATGAAGGAGGCAAAAGGGGTTGTTACTACGCTCGCCATGTACACAATAACAAAGGTTCCATTTTTTTTTATTTCTTTTAATCCTTTTTTCCTAAATGACAATAAACCGATGGAGGCGACTATCAAATTCTATACATTATTAATAAGTCCACGAAAAATATTCATAAGAGGGTTGTTACAATTACGTACTTCTCGTAAACAACCTGAAGGTTTTACCAAAAAAAAAAAAACCTAAGTTTGGAAAACAACGTGCTCCAAGTAAAAAAAAAAAACTTAGGATTTAGAAAAAAACACGAAAAAAATGCATCGAAGTTTCTTCGGCGGAATCGAGTTTTCTGTACAGCCGCCACACCGTATAATCAAGGCCACCGAAAACAGATCTATCTCTCGGTGGTCTGGGTATAATGTTGTATGAGCCGCGACCTATGAAACTTTAACCACGGCCCGTGATGGCCTGTCCTATATAGTTGCCAGAAGCACGATAATGGCCAACTTTAACCTTACATAAAATAAAAACTACTTAGGCTAGAGGGCTGCAATTTGGTATGTTTGATGATTGGGAGGTGAATGATCAACATACCAATTTGCAGCCCTTTAGCCTCAGTAGTTTTAAAGATCAGAGGGCGGACACAAAAAGTGCGGACACAAAAAAGTGCTGACGGCCAGACAAAGCCGGCACAATAGTTTTCTTTTACAGAACACTAAAATTGAGTTTAAACAACAAATTGATTTTTCTTTAGCTTTTCATCGATGACTATAATCTACAGTATGTGATTTTTAAGGACAAAAACAAAAAAAACAAAAAATTATTTTCTTCAGCTTGTTATCGATAACTACAAAGAATAATAATGAAATAATTATTTTCTTTGCCTCTTCATCAATAACTACAATCTCAACTATAAAATTTATAAAGACCAGACAAAAAATAATAATGAAACATAATTATTTTCAGCCTTTCATCAATAGCTACAATCTAAAATATATAAAATTTATTTTCATCGATAGCTACAATCTAAAGTATATAAATTTTATTTTCACTGATATAAAATTATTTTCATCGATAGCTACAGTCTAAAGTATATAAAATGTATTTTTATCGATAGCCACAATCTAAAGTATATAAAATTTATTTTCATCGACAGCTACAGTCTAAAGTATATAAAATTTATTTTCATCGATAGCCACAGTCTAAAGTATATAAAATTTATTTTCACCGACAGCTACAATCTAAAGTATATAAAATTTAAAGACAAAGTGACAATGAAATCAAAAGGTATCAACAAACAAAAGGAGTTAATTTTTGACAAAATAATAAAAATAATGAGAGGCATTAACTGATAATATATTCACAATATTCACACGTATATACAAGAAGTCCAAATGAATAAAGTCATCTTAAGAGTACGTACTTATTCATCCATACCCATTGCTCCTTGCACCAGACCACTATGCTGCCCTAAAATGGAAGACTGCAGTATCTGCAAAAATACAAAACTGAGAAAAATGGTAGATACTGCAGTTTTCCCTTGCCTTACTACTGATTTTGCAGATACTGAAAATGGGACCCCCTAAATACTCGTGGAAAGCATTGAAGAATCATTCTGAAACTGCAGTAACTTGTGTATTAGTGTTTCACGAGCCCAATAGGTGGCATATCTCAATTTCGAAAATTTTGCAGATACCGCAGTTTTCCATTTTAGGACAGCATGAATTGCCGCAAGCATTAACACTGATTGACTGATTTATGACTACTAAAACTCGAGTATTAGCAACTAACTTCTCTCTTCAAGCGTGCAGTCAAGGCAAAGTTTAGGGCAAAAGAGATGAAGAGGGACCTATAATTATAATACTGCCGGTACTAAATATTACAATATATTTATAATATGCAAAATAGATTGTATATAAGCAGGAAAGCATAAAGGGATGAGGCTGTAAGGAATAAAATACACAGGAATCAATGAATAAATTAGTGAATGAATGCATAAAAAAAAAGAAATTAATAATAATGAAACCACCCGAATTAAGAAAGAAAGTTAACTGGTAAGTAAGTAATACAGAACTGAATAGGGAAAGCTAGGCAAAAATAAATTAATAACTATATGAAAAAAGGTAGTTAAGAAATCAATTAATAAACCAATAAACATACAAACATGCGAATAAACAGAGGGATAGAAATAAACATGCAAACATGCGAATAAACAGACGGAATAAAGGAAGTGCATAAATATAAACCTACACATAAATATACGTATAAAGGTTCCTCTACCACGGAAACTACTAAGTTATTCGACTTCCAGTTATCATTCACTTATTATTTTCTTATCGCGTAATGACTTATATATTCAACTTAAAAAAACAATAATGGTGACAGAGCATGGAGCTAAACGCAC
>NC_089791.1:28685887-28693387 GCF_040412425.1 Macrobrachium rosenbergii | reverse complement strand
TGATATGAGAGACTGGTCGTTTACCTATTAACAAGAGAGCTCTGTTCTGAGGCTGGTCGTTTACCTATTATGAAGAGAGCTCTGTTCTGAGAGGGTCATTTACCTATTAAGATGAGAGCTCTGTTCTGAGAGTCTGGTCGTTCATCTATCATGAAGAGAGCTCTGTTCTGAGGCTGGTCGTTTACCTATTAACAAGCGAGCTCTGTTATGAGGTTGGTCGTTTACCTATTATGAAGAGAGCTCTGTTCTAGAGGGCTGGTCGTTTACCTATTATGGAGAGAGCTCTGTTCTGAGAGGGTCGTTTACCTATGAACAAAAGAGCTCTGTTCTCAGAGGCTGGTCATTTACCTATTATGAAGGAAGCCCTGTTCTGTGAGGGTCGTTCACTTATTACGAAGAGAGCTCTGTTCTGACACTGGTTTATCTATTATGAAGACAGCTCTGATCTGAGAGGGTCATTTAGCTGTTAAGAAGAGAGATCAATTTTTATCATCTTCGGTCAAGAGAAATTGGGCCCTTCCTTCCTCCCTCTACCAGCTTCCTCTTTTTTACAGCCAGGTGAATCTGCATCTCATACCTTGGAGACTTCCCCGTGGCTACCTGTTTTAAACAGGCATCTACAAACGCTGCATTGTACAGCTCATTCTTCAATGAAATCAGTGGTCAGGTTTAGACGAAGGCAAAGCGTCCATCTCTCTCTCTCTCTCTCTCTCTCTCTCTCTCTCTCTCTCAGTCCGTCTTGGAAACATGTTTTGACTGTCGGTAAAACATACCTTAACCTGTCCAACGATAACCCTCTTGGACTGTCAAATAGCTTTTTTTTTTAGGTACTGACTGGTTTTAGTTGTGCGTTAGATAAATATTTCTGAGCCCAAAAACCAAAATCCCAATCACGGACGGAAACAGGAAAAAAACCAGAAATATAAAAGGGTTTTGCACATTCCCTTAACATCAACTTCTTAGACACTTCAAAATCAAAGGGGTATTAGAAGCAATTAACATATATAACGCATAAATAGAGAAATCAGAATTTGAAAGAGCTTTTGTTTATTTAAAAAGTGTTCAATATTCTGTATATTCTATAAAACCCTCAAAAGTTCTACGTGAAATGGAAGGGTCAAGGCCTATTAGACAGTTTGGCAGTCAACTTTTTCAGGGGACTGAATTCTGGGCTCGTCTCCCTCCCCACGTCCCCTCTGCCCCTACCTTAAAAAATATTAAAAAAATATATGAAAGTAATAGCTGGAAGGAAGATACGTACATCTAATAAATAAAATTTGTGGACACTTTTATCGTCGTATTTTCCTTTTGACACAAAATATACGACTGCCACCATAGCGCAATATCTTTTTTTCATCTCATATACATGAATTTTAAATATATATATATATATATATATATATATATATATATATATATATATATATATATATATATACAGAGAGAGAGAGAGAGAGAGAGAGAGAGAGAGAGAGAGAGAGAGAGAGAGAGAGAGAAAGCTCAGCCCTCGAGCCTACACCAACCTAAAATTAAAGAGAAAAAGGTGTTAACCTCAGATCTAAACCCTCAAAAAAAATGTAAAAATAAAAATGAAACTTTAAGACCCAGATGTTTAGTTTATTTACAAGATGGAACTAAAAATCTTAATAATATATCAAAGTCTTTGAGGCTGGAATGGATAGAAAACACAATTCCTCTCTTTTTTTCTCCCCTACCTACTGAGATCCCAAAGTCTCCCCTAAAGAAGGAAAGAAGAGAAAGCGGGAAACAGAAAACGAGAAAGAACAGAAAACGGGAGCCACCATAACGCAAGTCACATTTACATGTTCCTTTTTTTTTTTTATCTCTTTAACTTGTTATTCATGACCCACGCAGTGTCATTCATTTTCATTTCCAACCTTACGGTTGTAATGTGCGCGTATAACGTAACTCATGCGTAAGTTTTTTTAGGAGGGTGGAGGGAGAGGGGAGAGGGGAGAGGAGGAGGAGGGGAGGGTTGAGGGTGGGGAGAGGAGGAGGAGGAGGGGGAGGGGAGGGTTGAGGGTGGGGAGGGAAAGGTGAAAGGGTATTTGCGTTACTTCATTTCCCTTAAAAAAACGGACAAGTTAGTCAAGACGCATCTGCAATATTAGAAGATACTCGGTGTTAATAATGTTCTAGGAATGATTACACACACACACACACACACACATATATTATATATATATATATATATATATATATATATATATATATATATATATATATATATATATATATATATATATATATATATATATATATATATATATATATATATATATATATATATATATATATATATATATATATATATATATATACTCGTAATATATATATATATATAATGTGCCAGTTTAATCAGCTGATATCAAGTTCAACGAAAATAAATTAGTTCCAAATTGATTTTACCCCTTTCATATACATGTTCATGCGTACATTAAATAATCAAACAGTATATTATACTAAACCTGTACAAACTTTATGAATAAACCAAGCTAGAGTGACCACTGATAAAATTAGATGCCTGCATTACAAGAGTATAGGTAATGTATATGTAAATAATGCCTTAGACAGGTGTGCAAACAATTACAAATAAATGGATGGATTTTCACTGGGAAGAATTTCCTGAAAAAAAACATAGTATAAAAATATTTATATAGTTACAAACATAGACATATATCACCTTCTTCAAAACGTTGACAATGAACTATGTATCCTCCATTTCAAAAATCTGAAAATAGACTACGTATCCCCATTTCAAACTTATGAAAACAGGCTATGTATCCCCCTTTTCAAAAATCTGAAATTTAGCTATGTATTCATTTCAAAGTTCTAAATTTGCCTATGTATCCCCATTTAAAAATCCCGAAAACAAGACTATGTATGTATCCATTTCAAAAATCTGAAAACAGACTATGTATCTCCCATTTCACAGATCGAAAACAGCCTATGTATCCCCCAATTTAAAAAATTTGAAAACAGTCTATGTATTCCCCATTTCGAAAATCTGAAAATAGACTACACATCCCACATTTCAGAATTCTGAAAACAGACTATGTATCCTTTTCAAAAATCTGAAAATAGACTATGTATCTCCTATCTCCCATTTCAAAATTCTGAAAACAGACTATGTATCCTTTTCAAAAATTTGAAAATAGACTATGTATCTCCTATCTCCCATTTCAAAAATCTGAAAATAGACTGTGTCACCAATCTCCCATTTCAAAATTCCGAAAATCGACTACGTATCCCCATTTCAAAATTATGAAAACAGACTTATGTAACCCCATTTCGAAAATAAGAAAATTAACTATGTATCCCCCATTTAAAAATTCTGAAAATTATGTATCCTCCATTAAAAAAAAAAAAAAAAAACTGAAAACAGACTACGTATCCCCAATAACAAACTACTGTATTTATCATCCATTTCAAAATTCTGAAAATTCGTGTCCTTTATTGATTTCCAGACATTGGAAATAATTATGTTATATTTGAAGGGTACCCAAAATGTAAAAAGAAAAAAAAAATAGCGGAAAGGTACGAAAAACTCGAGACAGAAAGTCCCCAATCCAAGGGACGTTACGTTTCGGGGGGGGGAGGGTTTCTATTATGCTTGTAGAGGTCCCTCCGGAAGGGAAGTGAAGGTGGAGGTCAAGGGGCAAGGCCCATAGCAAAAGGCAACGTAGTGTAAGTTAAGTCAGGTTTCAATAACTTTGAAAGTAACACCAACACTCAGTTACGCCTCTCAAAAACGCAGTCCCTCCGCTGAGAAGAAAAGTCAATAACAGTTTCGAAAACTCAAAGAAACTAGGCAGAGAAAAGAAAAAAAAGAAAAGAAGAAACTGTAAAAACTTGGAAAGAAAAAATGCGTATAAAAAAAAAGACAACAGTGCGAACGGCGCGACAAACGAGGGAGAGAAGTGAGTGTGTTTTCGACAGCGTTTGTTTTGCCCGGATAAAAAAAAAACACACACACCCAGGAACCCAGAGGACTTTGAAAACGAACTCACGAAACAATCCAAGAGTCTATTTCCGGGGGAATAAAAAAAAAAAAAAAAACACTCCACGCGGTAATAACTGGGCGTCTTCTTAATATTTGACAAACTTCGCCCCCGAGACGAAAGTTAGGCTCGAAAAATTAAGACAGTGTCGGGATACGTTTTTGGCAGCTGACTTGTCTTTCACGCGACGGCAAACTTCCGGAATATATATGATTTGTCCGAAAATAAGTTTTCCCTTTCAAGTTTTCCTACTTCCTCCCCTCCTCCCCACCACCACACTTCTCTTTACCTGCGGACTTCTCCTTATCACTCACTTCTGTCTGTCTTCCAGAGTAACTGACTCTTACCTCCGATATGAAGACAATGGCAGAGAAGATTATATTATATGCATATATATGTATATATTACATACATGCATGCATACATACATACATACATACACACACATAATATATATATATATATATATATATATATATATATATATATATATATATATATATATATATATATGTGTGTGTGTGTGTGTGTGTGTGTGTGTGTGTTATCAAACTCATCAAGTATTTACATACCAAGAAAAACATTCCTGAACACAAACAAATAAAAAAAAATTGTCTCAGTAAAATAAGAAAACCTTCTTCATAAAATCACAACCATCTCATTAAATGATACCAACCAATTCATGAAAATCAACAACAACAACAGAAGTCACAACCCAGCCCCCTTACCTCCAATCCCTGAATGAAACGACCGCCCCCAACCCCGCCCCCAAAACAAAGTCTTGGACCATCCATTATGGCGCAAAAACACAACACAAAGTGTCATAACCTTCTTAATCAAATCACAACACTTCATTAAAAAAAATAACAACCATTTCATGAAAATCAACAAAAACAACAACACCAGAAACCTCACACACCTCTCCCACCTTCCATCCCTGAGTCAACAAGCCCACCCCAAAAACACTCTTGGACCATCCATTATGGCGAGAAAAAAAACACACACACAGTGTTATAACCTTCTTAACAAAATCACAACACCTCATTAAAAAAATAACAACCATGTCATGAAAATCAACAAAAAAACAACAGCTACAACACCGGAAGCCACTACCCAACCCCCTACCACCAACCTCCCATCCCTGAGTGAAACAAGCCCACCCCAAAAACACTCCTGGACCATCCATTATGGCGCAAAAACACACACACACAGTGTTATACACCGCGTTAGAGACTCTCTGCAGCTATTAATAAATTCGGGCCGAATCCTCCTCAATGGAATTCGAATCCCTAAAGTGGGTAGCCAGAAACACCTCTTAGCTCTATATTGTCAGGTGGCGGCCGTCCCGAGTTTACCCCGGGATTTCGGGCGTCTCTGGCCCGGAGAAATATGGTCTGCCTTATAGGTTTTTCGATGTTCGGGAAAATTACTTACCGACTTGCCCTTGCTCGCTCCGCTCTCTCTCTCTCTCTCTCTCTCTCTCTCTCTCTCTCTCTCTCTCTCTCTCTCTCTCTCTCTCTCTCTCTCTCAGAGGGACTGCTTAATAATAATAAAAAAAGTGGTGTTTCTCTCATATATTTATATGCACTTGTATTAAATGTTAATGCACTTCTGCCTAAGAAATCTCTCTCTCTCTCTCTCTCTCTCTCTCTCTCTCTCTCTCTCTCTCTGAGAAACTGCCTAAGTGGAGTTTCTTTCATGAATCTATATTCCTTCGTATTAACTGTTTATGCACTTTTGTCTAAGAATCTCTCTCTCTCTCTCTCACTCAGGGCAATTACTTACGTGGTGTCTCTCTCACAATATTAATTAGAATGAACTGTTTCTGCATTTCTCCCTCAAAAAATTCTCTCTCTCTCTCTCTCTCTCTCTCTCTCTCTCTCTCTCTCTCTCTCTCTCTCTCTCTCTCTCTCTCTCTCTCTCGTAAATGGTAAAGATTTAGTTATTTCAGCTACGTGTATTCCTTCAATTCACTTAGTCGAGATAAACCATAATCATTCTCTAAAGCACTTTATTAATATAATATAACATTTCGTAGACAAAAGAAGCAATTTATGATTAAAAGACTTCAAAGTGTTCCACAAAAGGCATTATAAAACTGTAATTGCACAAAATACTTGAGTTTTGCTTTTTCTTTGTAGTTTTCTGAAAATAAAACTATTTTGCCAGCTTTGCCTGTCCGTCCGCACTTTTTTCTGTCCGCACTTTTACTGTCCGCCCTCAGACTTTAAAAACTACTGAGACTAGAGGGCTGCAAATTGTTATGTTGATCATCCACCCTCCAATCATCAAATATATAAAATTGCAGCCCTCTAACCTCAGTGGTTTTTATTTTATTTAAGTTGATTCGTGCGTCTGGCAACGATGTACAGAATAGTTTCATGGGCCGCGGCTCATACATTGCGCCGAGATCAGAAGATAGATCTATTCTCTTGGCCTTGATTGCACGATGTAGCGCATTTTTTTTTACTTGTTATGAACTTTTCTCCCACAGGGGATTGTCTGGGGCCAACTTTATCCTAAAATAAAATAAAAACTACTGAGGAGGCTAGAGGGCTGCAATTTAGTACGTTTGATGACTGGAGGGTGGATGATCAACATACTGATTTGCAGCTCTCTAGCCTCAGTAGTTTTCAAGATCTGAGGGCGGACAGAAAAGGTGCGGGCAGGAAAAACAGCGCGGACAGAATAAAGTGCGGACGGACAGACAAAGCCGGCACAATAGTTTTCTTTTACAGAAAACTAAAAAGCGAATCGAGAGTCAGCGCTGATCCAAAGAATATCAGGATACCTTCAAGTCACATATTCTGATAATAACACAAACAACAAAGATTTACGAACGTAAACAAAATTACGAGAATAAAAAAAAAAAAAAATTTGACCAAAATATCCAAAATTTCATACGCGCAAACGTTTGCAAATACCTCCTACAGTGAGGTTCTTTCCTTCAAAATAAAAAACCTGTCATTTTTAAGAAAAAAAAATCATCAACCAAGAATAGCAAATAAAATTACGAGGTATTTTGTAATTTTTTTTTTTTTTTGTGATTTATACATGATTTTTTTTTTTTGCAAAGCTCGCCAGTGGCACATACAAACCCTGAAAGTAAAATAAACTGTTGTGGATTTTTTCAGGCCTTTTACATTTTGCGTTCCAGACTTTCATAGAAAAAAAAATATTGGCAAGTGACACGCTTTCATCTCTCTCACTCTCTATCTCTCTCTCTCCCTCTCTCTCTCTCTCTACGCTAGGGTCTCTTGTAAAATTGGTCTGTGGGGCAAAAAGAATAAAAACTAAAATAAATATAAGTAAAAATAGAAATATAAATAAATAAACATTGGTTATGAATATATTCACCGTAAAGTAAAAAGTTATAAATATAATATTTATATATATATATATATATATATATATATATATATATATATATATATATATATATATACATATACATACATACATATATATATATATATAT
>NC_089791.1:28668387-28680887 GCF_040412425.1 Macrobrachium rosenbergii | reverse complement strand
GATAAGTTTTTTGACAAAAAAACAGCCACTTGGATTCTGCCAAGAGTAAACAACGCACTGATAAGTGCTTTGACAAAAAATACCAGCCACTTGGAATCTGCCAAGAGTAAAGAACGCATTGATAAGTGCTTTGACAAAAAATGTCGGCCACTTGGAATCTGCCAAGAGTAAAATACGCATTGATAAGTGCTTTGACAAAAAAACAGCCACTTGGATTCTGCCAAGAGTAAACAACGCACTGATAAGTTTTTGACAAAAAAACAGCCACTTGGATTCTGCCAAGAGTAAACAACGCACTGGTAAAGCTTTGACAAAAATACCAGCCACTTGAATCTGATAAAAGAATGCATTAATAAGTGACAAAAAAAAACAGCCACTGTCTGCAGTAAAGAACGCATTGATAATTTGACAAAAAAAAAAATGCCAAAAGAACGCATTGATAAGTGCTTTGACAAAAAAAAAAACAGCCACTTGGAGTCTGCCAAGAGTAAAGAACGCATTGATAAGTGCTTTGACAAAAAAAAAAACAGCCACTTGGAGTCTGCCAAGAGTAAAGAACGCATTGATAAGTGCTTTGACAAAAAAAAAAAAAAACAGCCACTTGGAGTCTGCCAAGAGTAAAGAACGCATTGATAAGTGCTTTGACAAAAAAAAAAAAAACAGCCACTTGGAGTCTGCCAAGAGTAAAGAACGCATTGATAAGTTTTGACAAAAAAAAAAAAAAAACAGCCACTTGGAGTCTGCCAAGATTCTGATAAGTGCTGACAAAAAAAAAAAAAAAAACAGCCACTTGGAGTCTGCCAAGAGTAAAGAACGCATTGATAAGTGCTTTGACAAAAAAAAAAAAACAGCCACTTGAAGAGTAAAGAACGCATTGAAAGTGCTTTGACAAAAAAAAAAAAAAAACAGCCACTTGAATCCGCCAAGAGTAGAGGCTGCAAAAAAAAAAAAAAAAAATACGAAACACTTGGAATGTGCCAAGAGTAGAGTACGCACTGACAAGTGCTTTGATAAAAAATACCAGCCACTTGGAAACTGCCAAGAGGAAAGTGCGCACTGATAAGTGCTTTGACAAAAATATACCAGCATCTTGGAATTTATTATGAGGAAAGTACGCATATATATGCGCTTTGGCAAAAATACCAACAACTTGGAAATTACTAAGGGGGAAGTACACATTAATAAGTGCTTTGACAAAAAATACCAGCAACTTAGAATTTACCAAGTGGCTTCCCTTAATTTAAAAGATCACACGATGAAAAAACTAGATCCTAATGATGAAAGCATCACCGAATTTAAAAAAATATAATATATATATATATATATATATATATATATATATATATATATCTATATATATATATATATATATTCTATATATAATATATATATAAATAAAATATATATATATATACAAGTAATTATATCAGATTCTTCCAAAGAAATAAATAAAATAACAGCTACCGTTAGGTTCATCCCTTAATGGCTGTTTCAAAAGCAATACAGCTTAAAAAATACAAACATAAATACTGGATTCAATCATACACTTTTTGAAAAACCAAAAACAGTCACACAAATTCCCGAATTTAAAACATACAAAAATATGAAATTATTCAATCCGTGAACACCCATCCTATGAGGAGTATAATTCTCGTTCTATCTGGTTATTTTCGGACATCTGAAGAGGAAGCGAGTTGCCAGTTCCACCAGCCTTCGCACGTTAAAATCAGAATGGAAATGATTGTTAGACTCCTTCAGCTTTGGTTACGACTGACATGATTAATATAATTCCGCTGCGAGTTAACTGGAGTCGGAATATCAAAGGTCACTCTGAAAACATGTGAATGATTAAAACGTTCTACAAAATTAATCGCCACTATTGCTTTATTCCCTGATTTTTAATAAAGATTTTAATCTCTGAAATTTAAGTTTTAATAAAAACAGAAGTAAAATAGATACAGTATACAGTATGATGGCATTTTAAAAGACCCAGGCAATATTGACGTTTAAATGCCTGGAAAACATACAAGATAAACTTTATACAAGAGTTTGTGTATGGCATAAATACACAAATTATATACATACATATATATATATATATATATATATATATATATATATTATATACATACACACACACATATATATATATATATATATATATATATAATGCACATAAATATATATACATATATACTATATACTATATATTACATATTATATAAATATACACACATATATATATAGTATAAATATATATACATACATATGAATGTATATTTATACATTATATATATATATATGTATATACATACATACATATATATATAAATAAATTTCTGACTCACGTCGGGATCGAACCCAGGTCTCTCAGGTGGAAAGCAAGGGCGTTACCCACTGGGCCATACAAGTCTAAAAGAAGTTGGAACCTGAGAGCAACTGCACCCATACCTGGGCAAGCTAACTGTTGCATATTTTTCCCAACTTCCCGACTCAGCAATGACCCAATAGACAACATTTCATTCAATTATCCCTTCTGAGTGAATAAGATAGAAATCATCAACAC
Source organism: Macrobrachium rosenbergii (assembly GCF_040412425.1). Classification (NCBI taxonomy): domain Eukaryota; kingdom Metazoa; phylum Arthropoda; class Malacostraca; order Decapoda; family Palaemonidae; genus Macrobrachium; species Macrobrachium rosenbergii. The sequence continues at coordinate 28,678,321 of NC_089791.1, read as the reverse complement.
ACAATCACGTGTGGAACAGAAATAAATTTCTGACTCATGTCGGGATCGAACCCAGGTCTCTCAGGTGGAAAGCAAGGGCGTTACCCACTGGGCCATACAAGTCTAAAAGAAGTTGGAACCTGAGAGCAACTGCACCCAAAGGAATTACCTGGGCAAGCTAACTGCTTGCATACCAGCGAGATTTTCCCCAACTTCCCGACTCAGCAATGACCCAATAGACAACATTTCATTCCATTATCCCTTCTGGAGTGAATAAGATAGAAATCATCAACACACAATCACGTGTGGAACAGAAATAAATTTCTGACTCACGTCGGGATCGAACCCAGGTCTCTCAGGTGGAAAGCAAGGGCGTTACCACTGGGCCATACAAGTCTAAAAGAAGTTGGAACCTGAGAGCAACTGCACCCAAGGAATCACCTGGGCAAGCTAACTGCTTGCATACCACTCAGAAGGGATAATTCGAATGAAATGTTGTCTATTGGGTCATTGCTGAGTCGGGAAGTTGGGGAAACTCGCTGGTATGCAAGCAGTTAGCTTGCCCAGGTAATTCCTTGGGTGCAGTTGCTCTCAAACTTCTTTTAGACTTGTATGGCCCAGTGGGTAAACCCTTGCTTTCCACCTGAGAGACCTGGGTTCGATCCTGACGAGTCAGAAATTTATTTCTGTTCCACACGTGATTGTGTGTTGATGATTTCAACATATATATATATATATATATATATATATATATATATATATATATATATATATATATATATATATATATATATAAAATACGATTAAAAATCGATTCACATCAGGTAACGAATCATCCATGACTAACTTCCAACCCTTAGCTCAAAGAGGCAATATACTGGAAAACTTAAGCCATAAGAAATCGCTTACTAACCCAAAACTCCGGAGACATTTAAAAGGTCATTTCAAGGATTTATAACTCGGCCCTTTCGTGCAAATGCCACCCACCTGCGTGGTACTTCATTTTAGTTTTCTGTAAAAGGAAACTATTGAGAGGGCTATTTGTCTGTCCGCCCTCGGATCTTCAAAACTAGTGAGGCTAGAGGGCTGCAAATTGGTATGTTGATCATCCACCCTCTAACCATCAAACATACCAAATTGCAGCCCTCTAACCTCAGCAGTTTTTATTTTATTTAAGGTTAAAGTTATCCGTGATCGTGCGTCTGGCACCGCCGAGTCCAATTCCTGAGGCGCCGCCGACGCATCTTCACTTGACCGCATCTGGGGAGCAACTGAGCGCTGCCCGGTCGTGGCTGACAATTTCATGCTGCAGCACATCGAGAGTTTCAAACAGCATTATACGCTGTACAGAAAACTCTATTGTCTTCGGCGCATTTTTCACTTGTTATTATCTAAGACGAGTAAAATTTCATATAGAAAATGCAGTCAGCGACAGTTAAATACACATTTAAAAATTTCATTATAAGTCGTGACATACGCGCACGTATTAAATGAATATAAAAATGGGAACAAGCTGGGAAGAAGAAGAAGAAGAAGAAGAAGAAGAAGACGAATGGATCTAAGAATAAAAGATGCAAATGCAAAGGTGCGTTTTATAATGAACGCCTTCCTGGGCTAATGAAGCGAATATTTTGAAAGCATGTAGAAAGTGGAAGACAGAGGTGATAGAATGAAATGACATTAACCTAAGTCTGAGTATGTTTGTGCAAGTGAATATTGAGGGCTTAAGGGGGTTTAAATAAAGATTCGAGGTTGTTTGTGGGAGTTACTGCTGAGTACTTAAGGGGATGGGTAAATAAAGATTCGAGAAATGAAGAGACATCTGGAGATGATAAGACTGCAAGCAAGGTGCAGTGATAGGGTGGTGCTGGCGAGAGTGAGTGGCTGACCAGGGTTGGTGAGGTATGTCTGGATGAAGGAAAGATTCCAAAAGAATAATTGAGAGGAAAAATACATAAGAATAAAAGTGGTAGAGGAGAATGTAAGAATTATAGGAGAGTCAAACAGAAAGATTTACAGGGAGCGATATTACTTAGCATACCAGGACAGGTGTATGGTAGATTTCTGATGGAGAAAATAAGACTTATGACAGATGGATTGATGGGTGAAGAACAGCGTGGGTTTGGACATGTTGTATGTGGTATACATGAATCTGTACGGTATTAAGGATGTATTGTGTGGGAGATACAATGTAGACAGCGATTAAAAGTTCTCATAATAGAAGCATATCATATGTTAGCATAAATGTGTAGAAGGGGAGTGACTAGTTTGGTGCAAAAGTTTGTTTTGATTTATGGGTGTGTTATGTCTCAAAGGCTGCTTGCTTAATATCTCTAGGATGAAGTAAAAGGGGAGAAATCATACCTAGATAAAAGTTGTGGGATAAGTAAACGATCTGTGAATGGAACGTGGAATGGATGATGTTTGTGGGTGATACAGCACAGGTTGGGAATAGTAAGGAGAAACTGTAAAAACTGGTGGAAAAAAAAACCCTTAACGTGTTCGGAAAAGACGAAAATTGGAAGCAAATGTCAGCAAGAGTAAGGGTATGGCGATAAGGAAACAGGATGAGTAAAAAAATAAAAAGGAACATACGTCTCCTAAGCACTGCACCTCCATTGACAAGAAAGGTCCGCCTTACCTGAAAGAGGGAACAAAATGTATATAAATATACAAAAGGTAAAAGAATTGAACTCACTATAATAAGAATAGGGTTTATAATGAAAATGCTAATGAGAAAGGGAGACGATCCGTCACAAAATACACAAAACTCGAAATGTATATTTGCCGAGTCTTTATCAAAATACGACAGAAAATAAAGACTTATTTTTAGGCTACATATTACGCGAAAAAACTTTTGGGTGGGGAAAAAATGAACGCAATTTTAATGTGTCCAGCGGAAGTAATCACGGCGGAACATTAAACCGGTCACTTTCGCTGACTTACAAACTATTTTAATACAAAATGTAGACAAAGTTTACGTCGACAACAATTTGCAGACATAACAAGTGACAGAACAGTCGAACCTACTATCTCTCTCTCTCTCTCTCTCTCTCTCTCTCTCTCTCTCTCTCTCTCTCTCTCTCTCTCTCCGTTTTACATACATAAATTCACGCAGTCTTTCGTATATTTTATAAACTCTAACAGGCTAAAGGGACATTCTTCAATTCTGTCAGCCTGACCTAAACACTGATATTATTCGAGTCCTTCAGAAGATCCTTCAAGTATTTAAATACATATTTTGACAAATAAAACATGGAGAATATAGTCCCTAACTTTGCAGAGACAAAAACCGACAATAGAACAATACCACGCTTTTTTCCCCATCTCATTTCACAAATGCAGAATAACTGCAACGCTGCCAAAAAAACCAATGTAATCAGTGGGAATAGCACATTCCCGGCATTCCGTACTGGGAATCTGATCATAAAGCAGGGCAAATGACACAGTAGAGATAAAAAAAAAAAAAAAAACAAAAACATTCCGACACAGATCTCATTAATTCCGAATTAACGACAAAATGCCTCTTGAGAGAGAGAGAGAGAGAGAGAGAGAGAGAGAGAGAGAGAGAGAGAGAGAGAGAGAGAGAGAGAGAGAGACTTTCATCAAGTGTGGAAAAATGTACCAACACAGATCTCGCTAATTCTGAATTAACGACAATAGGCCTGAGAGAGAGAGAGAGAGAGAGAGAGAGAGAGAGAGAGAGAGAGAGAGAGAGAGAGAGAGAGAGAGAGAGAGAGAGAGCCTTTCATCAAGTGTGAAAAAAATGTACCAACACAGATCTCGCTAATTCTGAATCAACGACAATAGGCCTGAGAGAGAGAGAGAGAGAGAGAGAGAGAGAGAGAGAGAGAGAGAGAGAGAGAGAGAGAGAGCCTTTCATCAAGTGTGGGAATGGAATTGATGTTCTGCATTGTAGTCTCATTGAGGTGTACAATGGCAATACCAGGGGTACAAACCTACTGTGTTTCAAGTGGGGAAAACGAATCTCCTCTTTCGCGACCCTTTCCGGGAATGATCGACGCCGTGGCCTCAAATGCTTGATAATAGACTCGTTCTTGAAAAAAAAAAAAAAAAAAAAAAAAGGTGTTTTAATGTCATTAAACGTGTTCCTTGAAATTTCGAAATCGTTGTTGTAAAAGCATCCCACAAAACCAAAGAGATGTGAAATATACGTCACTGCTCTTTCCACTTGCGCAGACTCGGTACTCTGGGTATGCGTGTTTCTTATTTGATTGCTATTTCAGCCGTAGCTTACCATAGTTCTATACCTGGCCTTTCCTCCACTCCTGGTGGCGGTTCTAGAGAAATGAGTCCTTCTTATATCCTGTGCCTCCTTTCTCATATCCTGTGCCCTTTCTCTTATCCTATGCATCCTTATCATATTCTATGCCTTCTCCTCATATCCTATGTCTCCTTCTCATATACTATGTCTCCTTCTAATCTGTGTGTGTGTGTGTGAGAGAGAGAGAGAGAGAGAGAGAGAGAGAGAGAGAGAGAGAGAGAGAGAGAGAGAGAGAGAGAGAGAGACCTACTTATTAAATTATCTACCATACTAGATATGACGAAAGACAAAAACACACAAACTACTGTGTGTGTGTGTGTGTGTGTGTGTGTGTGTGTGTGTGTGTGTGTGTGTGTGCGGGCGCGCGGCGCCCCTTAAATCATCTAACATACAAGATATGGCAGGAACACAAAAACACACAAACTATTGAGAGAGAGAGAGAGAGAGAGAGAGAGGCCTACCCCTTAAATCATCTAACATACAAGATATGACGGAACACAAAAACGCACAAACTACTGTGTATGTGTGTGTGTGAGAGAGAGAGAGAGAGAGAGAGAGAGAGAGAGAGAGAGAGAGAGAGATATGAGAGAGAGAGAGAGAGAGACAGAGACGTCCGGGCCAATAACACGGCTGTGCATTAGAAACGCTGGCGCGAGATCAAGTGGGAGCTACGAACGACACTCAGGGCTGCATTAGAAAGCATTGCTCCAATTCGGCCACTCATTTTGTCATCATTAACCCGGGTTTTATCGCTCCCATAATCTCTTGAGTGGATTCTTAACTGACTTCTTACTGGCCAACTTCGATAAGCGGGGAGTGCCGGGCAAAGCTGAAACGAGGCAAGAGGCCGCCGGTCGCTCTAACTCGAGGAAAAATGATGGCTGGAATGCGGCCCAGTTCCTAATTAAATTCCTAATTTTCCTGGACTGTTATTTCGTTGCTGTGTTTTCGTTTAGACGGTTTCCTCTTCATTCCGTTCGCAGGAGGAATGGTTCAGACGTTTAAAAATTGCGTCACGGAGTTTAGTAGCGTTTAAGATATGTTAAAATTTTATCAGGCTGAGTCACCGAATCCATCAATCAATGAAAGACACAAAAACTAAATGAAAATAATTAGGTAATATAAGTTGATGATACGATGCCTCCTGACTTTTGTACTCGTCTTGCCACTCGGTAAGTCTCAAGTACGGAAATTTAAATTTAAAATTAACTGAATATGAAATTATCACTGTCATATACGCATGTTAAAAATCCGACAACGGATGTACTATTACTACAGCTATTATCCGGACAAATTACAACAAAATCTAAAATGATAGTGAAACGCAAATTTCAAGCAACCTTTTTCGAAAAAAAAAAAATAAAAATGGAGAACAAACCTATTAAAGAAATCCACATACCGTCTAGGAGCGTGATACTCCCTCTTCAGCTTGGAGACTTTAAAATATTTCCACTCTGAAGAGGGAGCATAACGGTCCGAAACTGTATGTGGAATTCTTAAAAACATTTGTTTCCCAATTTGTGTGTGTGTTTTTTTTTTTTTTTTAAGTTTCAAACGTCGATGCTGATCTGTCATCATCAACACTACTCGAATCAATTCAGTAATCAACAGCAAAGATAGAAGGATTAAGTCCACAACAGCTTTAAAAAAAAACACTGCCATAAGAATACTGGTCCAGGAGTTAATTTGGTCCAGTGTCAGAGTCCCCCATCAAATCATATCGGACCGGTTAAAAAAAAAAAAAAAAAAATATATATTATATATGCACTATATATATATATATATATATATATATATATATATATATATATGTAGCTCCTCAAAATCACTCTTCCTTGAAAACCTCTTCGTAAAACTTAAAAAAAAAAAAATTATATATATATATATATATATATATATATATATATATATATATATATATATATATATATATATATATATATATATATATATATATATATATATATATATGCATAGCAGATCCTACAGCTGGTCTATGCCTGCATTTCAAGGCAAATCTGAGTCAAAATGAAATAAAAGATTAACTCAAAGTCCACGAATCTAACCCTCTATTGAGACAACAGAAATGGACTGCCATTTCTGGTGTGTCATTTCTCAAACTGTACCTTTGAAAATGTCGTATTTCAGATTATCACTTTCATGTGTTGCTCAGCAAATAATTATTTCTTACATGACTAAATGAACATGCTCTGAACATGTACAGAAATTCACACACGAACACACACACGCACTGCTAAGTAAAGGACAAGAAGTCGAAAGGCCTTGCAGTGCTCCATTGTTTCCCTACCGTGGATTTTGTCTTTATATATACATATATATAATATATATACATGAGCATATATATACTGTATATGTATACATATATACATATAATGTATATATTTATATATTCCATAAAAACTTCTCCCATAAAAGAAATATACATTATATTTTCATTGTAAATAATGAGTGTATTTGAGAATAGGAAAATCATTTAAATTTTTTTAGAACGTGCGCTTTTAATCAAGAACCATTTCAAATGAAAAGTGGTAGAGTGAATACCTAGATTTATATTCCGACGTCTCCACAGCTTGAATAAACGGCAATGGAAAAATCAAGAGCTAACGATTAGCAGTAATGAGAAATGATGAAAGGAACTAAAGACAGAACAAATAAGAGAAGCAAACCTGATGATAAATGACGTAAAAGAACCTAAATCCAATTCGGACGTCCAAGCAATATTATTCAGATCAATATTATACACAACGATTAGTTACAAAATATGTTTATCGCCCTCTCCCTTCTCTCTCTCTCTCTCTCTCTCTGCTTCCCCGTCATCTAATTATATTTGTCCCCCCCCTCTCTCTCTCTTGTCTCTCTCTCTCTCTCTCTCTCTCTCTCTCTTGGTTCAAGTCTACATCCTCCTTGTAAAGACACAGAAAAATTTTAGGACCACTAATGTCCTGTAATCAAGAGTCACTTCTCAGTAATCGAGATTATCTCTCTCTCTCTCTCTCTCTCTCTCTCTCTCTCTCTCTCTCTCTCTCTCTCTCTCTCTCTCTCTCTCTCTCTCTCTCTCTCTCTCTCTCTCTCTCAGCGAGGAAAACTTAAATGCAATTCGAAGCGGATGGTCATCTTCCTGTATGAGTTAGGGGGCTCTGACTATGAGGTTTGCATAAAAATAAGGCTTGCCAGCCTTTAAACATAGGTATCGTAATCGGAAATTATACCCACGGTAATAATAATTTCTGGTATATGTGTGTATGTATATTTATATGTATATGAATATATGTATGTACAAATGTGTGTGTATATATAATATAATATAATATAATATAATATATATATATATATATATATATATAAATATCTATCTATCTATCTATCTATCTATATATATATATATATATATATATATATATATATATATATATATATATATATATATATATATATATATATATATACAGTATATACAGTGAATATGGCATAAAAAAGTACAAGATATTCCACTCGCTTGACCCAATGACGACACAATGGCCTGCCACTCTTTGGGGAAATTCCACGAGTTTGTAATCTCGAGTCTGTAATCTCGAGTTTGTAATATCGAGTATGTAACCTCGAGTTTGCAATCTCGAGTACATATTCTCAAGAATATAATCTCGAGTTTGTAATCTCAAGTATGTAAACTCGAGTATGTAATCTCGAGTTTGTAATCTTGAATATGTAATCTCAAGTATGTAATCTCGAGTTTGTAATTTCCAGTATATAATCTGGAGTTTGTAATCTCGAGTCTATAATCTCGAGTAAGTAATCTCTGTAACCTCGAGTATGTAATCTCGAGTTTGTAATCTCGAGTGTGTAATCTCGAGTATGTAATCTCTTCTGAAAAGCCTCGCTCACAAAATCTAAAATTTATCGCATATCCCTGAAAACAAAAGGAAATGAGCGAATGAAATCGCTAAACAGAAAAATGGAAAGAGAAATGACAGACAACTGACGGTTGATATGAAACCAGTCATTTCACATGATGACTCCCACCTAACTTCAGCATAAGCCAAATCAATAAAAAAAAAAAAACAAGAAAAAGATAAATAAATGAAAAGAAAAACGTTATGCCAAACGTATTGTTTTCTGGGTTCATTTCCCCCCGGCAAATGAAAGAAATTAAGTTCGAATCACTCACGGGCGAGTGGCAAATGAAACAAAACGAAATCGAAATGGTCTGGGTAAAAAAATGGAAACTCAATTAACGGACGCATAACGAGCGCAACAAATCCATCTTGGAAAAGAAATAGTAATTCAATTTAAAAACGAACGCACCGAGAAAGATAACACGGCGCAGAAATACCAGGAGGAAATTTAAAGCAGAACACTGGACGGAACACAAAGAATTACGGCGCATGAAACGGGTGAGGCATAACAAAGCACATTACTGGGATACGTTGAGTACATGTTACATTCACGCCTGTTGCCCGTCTGTGGGTGGCGATGATACAAGAGCGGTACGTTCGTACGTACGTGGGCGTTTGAGTGAGAAAAGTTCTTATATGTCTTAGGGTCATATACGTTTGTATATATGTACATCTATATACCATATGTTCTGTATATATACTGTATATATATATGTATATGTATATATATACAGATATATATACATACATACATACATATATATCTATATATAATATACATATATATATATATATATATATATATATATATATATATATATATATATATATATATATATATATATATGTAAATACACACACACACACACACACACACACACATATATATATATATATATATATATATATATATATACATATATACATATATATATATACATATATATGTATATGTATATATATACATATACATATATATATATATATATATATATATATATATATATATATATATATATATATATATATATATATATGCACATATATAGATAGATATATATACTGTATATATATATATATATATATATATATATATATATATATATATATATATATATATATATATATATATATATATATATATATATTATAGTCAAATATATAAATCAGTCATTTCGTGAAATGACTGAAATTTCAGGCAGATAGCGAAATGCACTTATTTGATCCCCAGGAGCTAGTACTAAACACGATTTGACCCCCCTCAGGGACTAGTATAGGTGACTCACTGTTTCGCCGTGTTTATACTAGCTCCTGGGGATCAAATGTCCCCTAAGTGCATTTCGCTATCTGCCTGAAATTTTAGTCATTTCACGAAATGACTGATTTCACAGTTCGACTATAATATATATATATATATATATATATATATATATATATATATATATATATATATATATATATATATATATATATATATATATATATATATATATATATATATATATATATATATATATATATATATATATATATATATAAAACTCCCATATCACCTATCCGAAACCCCATAGTTTTCAACTCCTCTAGATAACCACAAAGGCTATTGAAACCCCCGCAACAAAATAAAAGAAACTTTCCAAACGCAGAAGCATTTTAGCGATAGAACGAAACAAAAAGAATTTCCCAAGAACTTAAAAGAATACATTCAAGAGAAAAGTGATAAGGAATGTTGCAAACAAAAGTGATAAGAAATATT
>NC_089791.1:28643387-28663387 GCF_040412425.1 Macrobrachium rosenbergii | reverse complement strand
ACAACACAATTCCAAGGCTTCTGTTCCAGATTGTAATATATTTGAGATACAATTCCAAGGCTTCAGTTCCAGATTGTAATATATTTGAGATAACTGAAAATTTACATTTTACCAGACACTGACAGATAATGGACCTCAAATCACCACTAAACATCATGAGTCTCACATCACTATCTAAAGACCTAAACAAGCCCAATGGGTTTAGATACTTATTTTGAATGGAATGGAATGGAATATAGAGTTTAGGCCAAGCACTGGGACCTATGAGGTCATTCAGCGCTGGGAAGGAAATTGAGAGTAGGAGGTTTGAGAGGTGTAACAGGAGGAAAACCTCAAAGCAGTTGCACTTTAAAATAATTGTTAGGAGACGGGGGAAGCAAGATGGAAGAAAGATAATATGAATGGAGGTACAGTAAAAGGAACTAAAGGGGTTGAAGCTAGGGGCCGAAGAGACGCTGCAAAGAACCTTTAGTGATGCCTACAGTGCACCCTGTAAGGACCACTGACGGCACTACCCCCCTACGGAGGATATTAGTTTGAATAAATTTATTGATGTATCAAGTGGAATTGGCATTTTTTGGCTTAGTGGTCCTCAGTTCTTTAACTGGAAATATAGATAAATATTTCACGTAACCTCGACATAATTAAATTATACAAAATCTACCACCAATCGAACCTTTCTTCCGATAACAAATCTTCTGAGTCAGTTGAAAGCAGACCTCATATTTCTGTACATTTAAAACAAATAAAAAATAAGTCGAAGTTTCTTCGGCGCAATCGAGTTTTCTGTACAGCCGCTACTGCGTATAATCAAGGCCACCGAAAATAGATCTATTTTTTCGGCGGTCTCGGTATAGTGCTCTATGAGCCGCGGCCCACGAAATTTTAACCACGGTCCGGTGGTGGCCTATTCTATATTGTTGCCAGAAGCACGATTATGGCTAACTTTAACCTTAAATAACATAAAAACTACCGAGGCTAGAGGGTTGCAATTTGGCATGTTTGATGATTGGATGGTGGATGATCAACATAAAAATTTGCAACCCTCTAGCCTCAGTAGTTTTTAAGATCAGAGGGCGGACAGAAAAAGTGCGGACAGACAGACAATCCAGGCACAATAGTTTTCTTTCTCAGAAAACTAAAAAACCTAAATTTATTCAGATTCCTTTTTGTTGCTCACTTTTTTCTTGAATTCCTACAAAACCTTGGAACATACACACTACCAAAACTCGTTTTGGGTCATTGGAAAATTTTCTCATTTTCTTCTGGGTTATTGATGATTTTTATACACTGAGCTTTCCAGCCCAGTTCTATGATTGTCATGTACACCATTTAGTGGATGCAATCCTCATTGTTGTATCCTCATAGATAGTCAAATAATAAAAACATCCATCCATTTGACAAAACCAAGGCAGCTTTTCTTCCATTTTCTGACCTGAAGTCTAAGAAAATGAAGAATAAGAACATGCAATCAATTCAAAACAAACTACTTCACAAACACACCAGTAACAAAACTGCTAACCTAAGTTCTTGATAGTAATGCCAAGATAAAAATATGTCGAGTAAAAATATAAAAAGGAGTAAGAAAAGAGAGTAGGAGGAGGATAAGAAGGAAAAACTAGAGGAGGAGGAGGAGGAGGAGGAGGAGGAGGAGGAGGAGGAGGAGGAGGAGGAGGAGGAGGTGGAGGTGGAGGAGGAGGAGGAAGAGAGAAAGGGCAAGAAGACGAACGAGATCCTTACTCAACTTTGCAAGTTTTTGATGGCTCCTTCGATGCTTCAAATCCCTGGGTGGCTGTGAAAATGGAAGTTCAAACTGGGAAGAGAGAGAGAGAGAGAGAGAGAGAGAGAGAGAGAGAGAGAGAGAGAGAGAGAGAGAGAGAGAGAGAGAGAAGCATACTTTACAGAAAATGGGTAATTGCTAAGACACAAAGATGCACGCACATATTTACAAAGATAATTATTATCCAAAATAAAAGGCAAACAGATATGAATTATTTATATATATATATATATATATATATATATATATATATATATATATATGCATATATATATATGTATATATATATAATATATATATATATATATATATATATATATATATATATATATATATATATATAAAATGAACGATCAGTCAATAGTTAAGAGGATGAATGTGGTAGATACCATTATCTTATTTTCTCTGGGAAGAGAGAGAGAGAGAGAGAGAGAGAGAGAGAGAGAGAGAGAGAGAGAGAGAGAGAGAGAACGAAACCAACAAGCAATACCAGACAGATTAGACGAGGCCTCGAGAAAATATATATATAAAAAAGGCGAAAAATAAGACACACATTTTCCAGCCTCGAAATGCGTGATGTCCCCGGAGACTCTGTTCCTTCTATATCCTCAACATAACCATATGACTTTTGGTCACACCCCTCCCCTTCCCCTCCTCCTCCTATCTCCCTCCCACAAGAAATACTTTTCTACCCAGACGAAATCTGAAAATGATGTGGCGCAGAGGAAAAAAAATTTTGTAGTAAGAATCGTTTAGGAAGGAAATCAGGAATATGAAAGTGAATGAATAAATTAAAATGACTAAAAATTATCCTTTTCGTATCTCAAATAAGAGAAGGTAACTGAGGAAATGTCCATATTTATAAGTGTCAATAGTACTGATGTAAAAAAAAAATGGTCTAGTCATTTACTCTGAATTAGGGGAAGAATTCACTGCATGAGCAAATGCCCAAAATACAATGAAAAACTACCTCTACAAAAACTTAAGAAATAAATACAAAAGACTCGCCTGGATCTTGCAGACCAGGCGTCGCAAATGGCACCTTATGGGAAAAGAAATAAAACTTCAAAGGCCTTTTTCTACGAATGCTGCCTTTGTCCACCTTTAAACACCCCGACCAACATTTACATCATGAAGATGTGGACACCAACTGTGTCTAAGGAATGCGATGAAGTCTGCATGAAATAACCTTCAGGTCACTTTTGCAGAGAAAAACTTATTCAGCTCTGATAAAACCCCGTTATTCTCCACTATTCCCATGATAAAACTGTTTCGAATAAGTAGTGAAATACTCGAAAGATACTAAAATGAATAAAAAATAAATATGAAAGTCGATCCTTTCTTTCAAAGAACCACTTACCGTTATTATTAGTCTTCATGAATGCTTCTGGTCTCCTTGGCAACAGTCATCCTCTACAGAGCGATTTCAAAATCAACCACTTACAATGTGGCTAAAAGCTGCTGCAGCTTCCTGCCTCATTTCACACTATTTGTAAGAAGATGGGAAAGTATTATCTCACTGGAACAACTTCCTTCTCATCTTAAGCAACTTCCATCATCTTTTTTCTAAACAGAGACGGATGCTGGTAGAGACTTGGCTGAATCTGTTTCCATGGTGACGCGTGATAAACAAAGCATTGTCATAACTTGGTATTCTACGTGGGAGCCTTCGAGCTATAACTCGTTCCAAAAATACTTCGGCCTGTTTTAAAGAGATTCCCTCGCTGATTTCCTCAATTGTGAATCGTTTTGCATCGAATTACATCTGTCCATATTTATTAAGTTTTGTAACAATTTTTACCAATTTTGTACCAGTTTTGGCATTAGATTGCACCAGCCTAATGTCAAAATGTATCTTACTAAACCGCACGCATAAAATGAGTCAAAGTATCAGGTTCTGAAAAGAGGCAGAACATTCTTTCAGTGGTACAGGTATTCAAGAGGCACAAAAATTAAGAATATTTTTTAGGATGAAGGTGTTTTTACCCTCTCAGTTTAACTATCAATTACACTATTGACCAGGTGGAAATCTACTGATCCAGGTGAGCCAAAATTTGATGATGATGATGATGATGATGGAAAATTTAAAACCCCCGTTTAGTGGTTTATGTAGAACTGAAGTTAGGTTTTAATAGTGCTTATTGAAGTTAGGTGGCTTGTCAAGAGCTGAGGGTAGATTTTATTGCTTATTGAAGTTAGGAGGTTTATGCATAACTGAAGTTAGGTTTTTACAGTGCTTACTGAAGTCAGGTGATTTATGCAGAACTGAAAGTAGATTTTATAGTGCTTACTGAAGTTAGGTGGTTTATGCAGAACTGAAGGTAGATTTTATAGTGCTTATTGAATTTAGGTGGTCCATGCAGAACTGAAAGTAGATTTTATAGTGCTTACTGAAGTTAGGTGGTTTATGCAGAACTGAAGGTAGATTTTATAGTGCTTATTGAATTTAGGTGATCCATGCAAAACTGAAGTTAGGTTTTTATAGTGCTTACTGAAGTTAGGTGGCTTATCCAGAGCTGAAGATAGATTTTATAGTGCTTAGTGAAGTTAGTCGGCTTAATGCAGAACTAAAGTCAAGCTTTTATAGTATATACTTACTGAATTTATGAAAGAGCTCACTTCACCCCAGTCCTAACAAAAATAAGACGAGAATATGAACCATGACAAGCGAAGCTTTATAGAACCTACCTCCTCATATAGTATGCATAGCTCACTGTACAATGGTGAAATTCTTAATCACGAGGTTTTATAACTGCAAACAATTTCCTAAGAACTGTTCAAAATACGGTTGGTGGAACTTTCGGGGACGGGGGGGTGGTGAAAGTAGGTCTGAAATTCCTCAATCGATATGTTAGACATTTTTGATAAGGTTGGTCATTTTTAGCTTTCTGAAAAGAAAACTATTGTGCCGGCTTTGTCTGCTCGTCCGTACTTTTTTTCTGTCCGCCATCATATCTTAAAAACTACTGAGGCTAGAGGACTGTATATTTGTGTGTTGATCATCCACCCTCCAATTATCAAACATACCAAATTGCAGCCCTCTAGCCTCAGTGGTTTTTATTTTATTTAAGATTAAAGTTAGCCTCAATGGTGCGTCTGGCAACGATACAGGACAGGCCAAAACCGGGCCATGGTTAAAGATTCATGGGCCGCGGCTCATACAGCATTATACCGAACCACCGAAAGATAGATCTATTTTCGGTGGCCTTGGTTATACGATGTACAGGAAACTCGATTGCGCCGAAGAAACTTCGGCGCATATTTTTACTTGTTTAAAATTATAATTGAAATTAACTTCACTTGATTTTATGGATTACTAGTTTCATCGCCTTCCAACGAAATTATCTTCAGGATTTTTATATAAATCGCTAGTTTGATTCCATTCCAACTCCTAATTCATAACGACAGTATTGAAATATAAAAAAAACCTGCAGAGTGAACATAAATGTTTTAACAGCGAAGTGAACAGGAACTTTCTCTTGCTAAAATAACTAAAGAGAACAGAGATATTCTGTTCTTAAAATAGCAAATCATGGTAAACTGAAGTTTGCTCATAAAGATCTTTACCTCTTAAGTTTCATTGCGATTTTTTAAAAATCGTTTTTCATATTATTTCAGAAATTTCAACACAATTTTAAATTTATACTTCAAATTGCATGAATATACTCGGATTCCTATTAGAAGCTTTTTTTTTTCATCATTGAATGTGGCACTTTTCCTTAAATTTTTACTGGATTTACTCTTTCTGTCTTTTGCTTCTTTAGAGAGAGAGAGAGAGAGAGAGAGAGAGAGAGAGAGAGAGAGAGAGAGAGAGAGAGAGAGAGAGAGAGAGACTTTCACGTTCTCATTTTTGCTACCTTAAACACACAAGAGAGAGAGAGAGAAATATGATTTCCCTCACTTTGCTCCCTCAGACACACGAGAGAGAGAGAGAGAGAGAGAGAGAGAGAGAGAGAGAGAGAGAGAGAGAGAGAGAGAGAGAGAATGCTTCAGCAACTTCGAGCATTATTTTCCGTTCCTATCAATAACTCTGACATCAGGCGACAGCTCTAGGCACTGCTAAATCCCCCTGCCACCATCTACACTACTTCTCGAATTTTCATTTTTCTCTCTCTCTCTCTCTCTCTCTCTCTCTCTCTCTCTCTCTCTCTCTCTCTCTCTCTCTCTCGTGTGTTTGAGGGAGCAAAAGTTAAAAATGAAAGTCTTTCTGTCTCCCTGTAAAAGCTAATTTTGTGCTCTCTCTCTCTCTCTCTCTCTCTCTCTCTCTCTCTCTCTCTCTCTCTCTCATACACACACACACACTGTAAAAGCTAATGATCTGTCTCTGTAAAAGCTAATGATTACTCTCTCTCTCTCTCTCTCTCTCTCTCTCTCTCTCTCTCCATCATCATAGGGTGACACTCAACCTGGACATGTATTGAATAACAACCACAAAACGGTTTGATGTACCAACTATGCAATCTGCTGCAATCTTTAGCTGTTCCATAAATCCTCTCCAGCTGAATGCAGATAAGAATCATGGTAAAGGGGAAAACTAAAATAAGCAAGATTGAAATTTCTTTCGTTATTTAAGTTTTAGTTCAACCGGCCTTATGCCAACAAAGAATTAATTTATTGATTTGTTTTTATCTTTTTTAATAAGTGGTATCTCTTCTTTCTGTATTTCCCTTTACTTCCTCTTACTTCTTCCTAATGAACACCTTACTATTCTTTGGAAGCTTGAATTTCAAGTCAGAGGCCCCTTTGGTGGGCTTGTTCCATGTGAATAGGATTCGTCTAATGAATAATAATAATAATAATAATAATAATAATAATAATAATAATAATAATAACCCATAAAGCAGTTTTTTTCCCTTGATAAGTGTGGCGACATTACAGTAACCCCATGATGGAAAAAAATAAGTTTTTCTTCACAGACTCCTCAAAGTTACCCAGCGAAATAAATGGCTTAGGGACCGAATAAGGACCTTCCCTTCGACACCGCACAGCCGGCGTCCCTAAGAGACCTGAGGAACTCAACAACAGGAAACTGTTCCGTGTCGATGTGGTAAGAGCTGTGCCAAACGCCATCAGGCCTTATATTTCGTGCTGCAGGGTTGACAAGTCAGTATTCCAGAACTAAAATAATTTATTTCAATGATCTACATGAGATCTCGAAGTGACTTAACTGAAATTAAGAAAAAACTGTTTAAAATGAATTTGTTTTCCCAGGTGGATGACACACTTGGGCAAGGGATTCTATATATATGTCTAACAGTATGGGTATAGAAACTGAGGACGAGAGAAGTTTAGATGACATAGTGGCTATTAAAAATAAATATATACCTGGTAAGAGGAGTAGTAGAATATATATATATATATATATATATATATATATATATATATATATATATATATATATATATATATATATATATATATATATATATATATATATATATATATCATATATATACAGACCAGCACCACCCCCCTCCTCCTCCTCCTCCTCCTCCTCCTCCTCCTCCATCCACGCTTTAAAGATTTTAAAACAACGTTTGAAAAGCTGCCTCATGTAACATATAACAAGAAATATCTAAGAATAATAATATGTAAGAATAATAATACTGCTTAACAACGCTTAATGCTTTAAAAACAATGTTTGAAATTCTGACTCGTGTACACAAGTAACAAGGAATGTCTAAGAATAATTTAGAAAGATACAGAATAAAAATTGAAGTTACAACCGGGCTTCTGGCAAATAATGAAGATTTTTTAATAAAAGGCTGAGCCTCAATTTGTAGATAACAGGTGTTTTACGTAATCAGAAAGCCCTAGAAAAAAATTTTACAAGGGTTCTAGGTACTCTAGAAAGGGATACATGCACAGAAAATGAAGAAACTCTGCCGTGCACAGTAAGACTCGAATCTGCCTTCCGTTTCTCAAAAGTACTCCAGGTTAACCAAAGATTGAAAAATAAAGAAAACTTTTACAAAAATTATATTAAAAAAATTATAAGTAGAGGAAAGAGAAACTAATTAGCTCCTGCAAAATGTGTTAGTGGGCGCTGCTCAAGAGTTGAACAAATTAGGAGAGAACAATCTCCTATAAAGAGGAACCCGAAAATAAACGGGATAATGTTTATGGGTTTAGGAAAATTGGTGAGAGCAGAATCCACGCTACAATTAAATTGGCAAAAAGTTTTCGATCCTGTCTCGGAATGCATCAGACAAGTGGTCTTCATTAGGGCTAAATGTACCCATATAGGTTAATGATGGTGATAGGATCAGTAATTTACTGATTAACTAGCCAACGGACACGCTAATGAGGGCCGAATTCGTATTACTGAAACAGGGGCCAGTTATTCACGGTTCCAAAATCTAATGCAGATTAGAGAGACCTGGATGTCCGTATTTAATGCACACATACAAAGTTCACACGCTTGTGCATAGACAATACAACTGCACACAAACAAGCACGAAAGTTCCATACAAGCAGTTTTCAGTTTGTATGTATGTGTGTATATATATATATACATATATATATACACATGTATGTACATATATATAAATGTATATATGAAAATATACATACATATACATATGTATGAATATATATATATATATATATATATATATATATATATATATATATATATATATATATATTATATGAGAGTGTTTGTTTCTGAGTCTTCGTGTGTGTGTGTCAGTGTGTGTACAGAGTACAAAACTTTGTCCTTCTCAACAAAAAAAAAAAAAAAAAGAACTTTATCACGACAATTTCACGGACTAGATTCACCCCATAATTCACCGTAACCTTTTTCTCAAAAAGCCGTCCACAGAGAGAGAGAGAGAGAGAGAGAGAGAGAGAGAGAGAGAGAGAGAGAGAGAGAGAGAGAGAGAGAGCCCAATTAGATTGTCGTCGTCCAGTGGAAACTAAAACCGCTATTAAAGGAAAAAAACTGCATCAAATGGAATTCTCGTTAATGGTACAGCCATGGAGGAAAATGCAAAATACTCCAGAGTCATTTCCCCTTTTTTTGGGGAGGCCTCGTCTGTCGGCAAATGAATATTTATCTGCTCGTGTTGACAAGCATTTGGTACCTTCATAATGCCCTATTACGCTGGCGTTACAATTACAGTGGTCTACGATACCGAACATAAACTTGTAATCGCAAGAAAGGAAAGACTGATATGTGTATGTGAATATTTATCTCTTCGTGTTGACAAGCATCTGGTACCTTCATAATGCCCTATTACACTGGCGTTACAATTACAATGGTCTAAGATACCGAACATAAACTTGTAATAGCAAGAAAGGAAAGATTGATATGTGTATGTGAATATTTATCTCTTCGTGTTGAGAAGCATCTGGTACCTTCAAAATACCCCATTACACTGGCGTCACAATTGCAACGGTCAACGATACCGAACATAAACTTGTAATCACAAGAAAGGAAAGATTGATATATGTATGTGAATATTTATCTCTTCGTGTTGACAAGCATCTGGTACCTTCAAAATACCCCATTACACTGGCGTCACAACTGCAACGGTCAACGAACCGAGAATAAACTTGTAATCGCTAGAAAGGAAAGACTGATATGTGTATGTGAATATTTATCTCTTCGTGTTGACAAGCATCTGGTACCTTCAAAATACCCCATTACACTGGCGTCACAATTGCAACGGTCAACGATACCGAACATACACATGTAGTTGTACATAACGAAAGACTGAGTTATGTATGACCTCAATATATTCTTCCGTATTTAAGTGCTGTTTTCTCTTAATTGTTTATTGCGATCTGGTACCTTCCTAATGCCCTACTGCACTGGCGTCACAACTGCAATGGTCAACGATACCGAACATAAACTAGCAATCGCGCAAGAAGCGAAAGAACTCAATGTACTCTTCCTTATATAATACCTTTTTTATCTTACTTATTATCTTCTCGTTTCTTCCTCCTACACAAACAAGTATTATATCCTACTCTTCGTAAGCTAATGAACTCGTGGCCTCGTTCCATATGAATGACGGCTCATCTTGAACAATAATAATATCATTACTGATCAAAATAGACCGAATCACGCAATTATCAAAACATCGGCAACTCTAATCAACTTACCGCCAGATTCTCTAATGGACGAAGTTCGTGAACGAAAGAGCAAAGGTAAAACGGACTCTCTCTCTCTCTCTCTCTCTCTCTCTCTCTCTCTCTCTCTCTCTCTCTCTCTCTCTCGTTCTTTCAACTACATTCACTGGCCGCCGGCCAGACAACCAGCTGTACTTTTCCCCAAAGTTAAATTTACCGATTCAACATTCATTGCTTCTCAATTAGGAACACGGCAAACGTGACAAGAGAGAGAGAGAGAGAGAGAGAGAGAGAGAGAGAGAGAGAGAGAGAGAGAGAGAGAGAGAGAGAGAGAGAGAGAGAGAGAGAGATTTTTTCACTTTGCTCCTCAAAATCTGGCGGTAAGTTGATTATATATATATTTTGATAATTGCATATATCTATTTTGATATAATATATATTATTGTTCAAGATAGCCGTCATTCATATGGAACGATATATATATATATATAATATATATATATATATATATATATATATAAATATACATAATATATACATATATACATATATGTGTACAGTATATATATACATTTATGTAATATAATATATATATATATATATATATATATATATATATATATATATATATATATATATATATATATATATATATATATATATATATATATATATATATATATAAACACACAGTGTATGCGTGCTGGTTAGTTCAGCGTTATATATCTGGAAAATTAAATTATCAGGCGCTCAGATATAATCTGCAAAAACATTCACTTACCAAAAATTTTGCAGTGCATAAAATAACGTAACCACAAAAAAATAAAACTACAAAAACGATCACTAGATCGCTACAAATTCAAATTAAGGGGAGAATTTTTCCGGATAAGAAATAAAAGTGGAACTAAAAAAAAAAAAAAAAGAAAATAGTGGAAGTTTTTTACAAGTCCAAAAACTCCTCTTATTTCGAGTACTATTCCAAGCCGCCCAAAAGAGAGAGAGAGAGAGAGAGAGAGAGAGAGAGAGAGAGAGAGAGAGAGAGAGAGAGAGAACTCTGCAGAAGTTCGTTGAGAACATTTCCTGAGACAGTTGCCGATGCTCTCACCCAGAGAGAGGGACTTAACATATAAAAAAAAAAGGCCACCGAAAATAGATCTATCTTTCGGTGGCCTCGCTATGAGCCGCAGCCCATGAAACTTTAACCATGGCCGGGTGGTGGCATGTCCTATATCGTTGCCAGAAGCACGATTATGGCTAACTTTAACCTTAAATAAAACAAAAACTACTGAGGCTAGAGGGCTGCAATTTGGTATGTTTGATGATTGGAGGGTGGATGTTCAACATAGCACTTTGCAGCCCTCTAGCCTCAGTAGTTTTTAGGAACTGAAGGCGGACAGAAAAAGTGTGGATGGACAGAAAAAGTGCGGACGGACAGACAAAGCCATCTCAACAATTTTCTTTTACAGAAAACTAAAAATTGCGAACATGAGAGATCAGAGTCTGCAGCTGCAGTCGAAATGAAAATAACTTTTAAAGAATTAAATTCAATCAAGTGTATCATTACTTGAACGTCTCGTGAAAAATATTCACGAATGAATAATACCTCACCGTTTTGAATAAGAGAAATGATTCGTCATGATTCGTCGAGTACTGAAGTGGGTAAATATTCAACAGAACCATAAGATTTTTCAATGAATATTTCTTTTCATGCTGTAACAAGTATTGGAAAAAAACACGAGACAAAAAATCGATAAAATACTTTAATAGGAATGCGAAAATTAATAGAAATATGAGGCATATCAATAAAAAGAAATATACTTTCAAGCCTTACGTTAAAGTTTCACAAATTTATAAAAACATACTTAAATACGACAAATATATATATATATATATATATATATATATATATATATATATATATATATATATATATATATATACGTATATACATACATACATACAAAATATACTCTTCTACTAATTAAAAAACTATATCCTCTTATAATAATTCCGTCCGAAGAAAAAAAAGAAAGCAAGTAATAGGATGAAAAGGCTCCAATCGGGGAACACCGAAATTAACTGAGTTAATTTCCTTATTTGCCGTAACAGGACTGATAGGATTTTCCCTTTTATTGTTACTTAGAAGAATTCCGAGAGAGAGAAAGAGAGAGAGAGAAGAATAGGATGTGCGTATCCGTCACACGGAGAGAGAGAGAGAGAGAGAGAGAGAAGAGAGAGAGAGAGAGAGGACTGAGAGAGATTTTAACTTGGACGTCCATAGCCGTGCAGAAGAGAGAGAGAGAGAGAGAGAGAGAGAGAGAGAGAGAGAGAGAGAGAGAGAGATTGATAACTAACGTCCATATCCGTCATGCAGAAGAGAGAGAGAGAGAGAGAGAGAGAGAGAGAGAGAGGAGAGAGAGATGAGAGAGAGAGAGAGAGAGAGGACGTACTATCCGTCACGCAGAAGAGAGAGAGAGAGAGATAGAAACTGGATAACTAGGACTTGCATATCCGTCACACACAAGACAGAGTATGACAAAGTATATTGAAAAATCTTTAAAATATGGAGAGAATAAATTTACTCAAAAGGGGAAATTTCTTCATTTCTATGTCTCAGAAACCTTATGGGGCAATGAAGAAATAATAATAAAAAAATAATAATAACAAAGACTAAATAAACAATAAACACGTAGAAAATGCGCCGAAGTTTCTTCAGCGCTATCGAGTTTTCTGTACAGCCGCAACAGCGTATAATCAAGGCCACCGAAAATAGATCTATCTTTAGGCGGTCTCGATATAATGCTGAATGAGCCGTGGCACATGAAACTTTAACCTAACGACCCGGTGGTGGCATGGCCTATATCGTTGCCAGATGCACGATCATGGCTAACTTTAACCTTAAATAAAATAAAAACTACGGAAGCTAGAGGGCTGCAATTTGGTATGCTCGATGATTGGAGGGTGGATGATCAACATACCAATTTGCAGCTCTCTAGCCTCAGTAGTTTTCATGATCTGGGGGCGGACAGAAAAAGTCCGGACGGACAAAGCCGGCACAATAGTTTTCTTTTCAGAAAACTAAAAAAAATAACAGCAAAAATTATATGAAAAATAAAAAATCAGCAGACACTGATGAATGACACAAGTAAATATCAAAGTAGATCAAGAGACCTCAAAATTTAATTTAGGATTTGGCTGGGAGGAAAAAAAAAATGATTCGCAGGATTTTTTGTTTTTCCTGAAAATGGAGATTGAGAATATTCTGGCTTCGGACACATATTCTCAGAATTCAATAATTCAATACTGATCAAATATGAGCGAAACCCGGAGAGGGCTCCGACTCTTTACCCGGAATTACTAGTGGACTTTCCATTTTACTGGTTGTTGTCGATGTAAATAAATTACAGTTTACTCGCGTAGATGGATGGGCAAACTATATCCACTGTATTTATTAATGCATAAAGGAAAATGCATGTATGTATATGTATATATATATATATATATATATATATATATATATATATATATATATATATATATACACACACACCTAACAAACAAGTAAAAAATACGCTGAAGTTTCTCCGGAGCAATCGAGTTTTCTGTACAGCGTATAATCAAGGCCACCGAAAACAGATCTATCTTCCGGTGGTTTCGGTATGATGCTGTATGAGCCGAGGCCCATGAAACTTTAACCACGGCCCGGTGGTGGCCTGTCCTATATCGTTGCCAGACGCACGTTTATGGCTAAATTTAACCTCAAACGAATAAAAACTACTGATGCTAGAGGGCTGCAATTTGGTATGTTTGGTGATTGGAGGGTGGATGATCAACGTACCAATTTGCAGCCCTCTAGCCTCAGTAATTTTTAAGATCTGATGGCGGACGGGAAAATGGGGACGGACAGACAAAGCTGACACAAGTTTTCTTTTACAGAAAACTAAAAGTATATAAAGCGGCTGCTGTACAGGGTATAATATTCAGAATGGCGAAAACAGCAGAGAAATAACAATGACAAGAGGCATTTACTGGTTTTTTCCCATACTTTCCAGATCCCTAGACTTAAGAAACGATGAAATATACTTCTAAAGGTCTTATAAATCTAGCTCATGCTTAATACTTCGTTATGCAATGTAGTGCATATCGTGTTATACTTTTTAAACTAACTGACTGATTTATGGCTACTAAAATGGCGTCACAACATCTAGGTTACTGACGCCGATTTGAAACCAAAGCTATTGCCCAATCCTCCACGTAGAACTCTCACAACCCAAACCAAGAGAGACAAGGCCTACCAATTGGGCGGAGTCGCCTCCCATCTGGGGTAACTACGTAGGCGATGACGTATCTTAGAGGTATATACCTGCTCATTACGGCAATTCATCTGCTGACGTAATAAGGAGGTAGACAAAGCTTCGCCTACATGGGGTGGGGGATTTGCAGGAAAGTGAGAAGACCTCTTTCTCTTGGCCTTGGTACAACCTACGACAGAAACAACTCTTGACATTTGTTGTAAATGTCTGCCCTACTTAACGAAGGAAGAACATGGCCACGTGTACGCAATTAATACTTCCAGTGAACTGAACCCGATAAACTTTCTGCATTGCACTGTCCTCATTAAGAATCTCGAGAAGAAATGAAGGCAATTCACTAAACGCTGCGCAATTACGTACGATTAAGACCTGTCACACATTGCAAGGAGACTAGGCTTAAAGTTGGCTGTTAAAAAACGCTAAATTAACTCCCCCTTAAACTTGTGCGTAACTGACATTCTACAAGTTTTATCACCAACTCTTAGATAGTCTGATTTCCCAGTGGGGAAAGTCTCCCTCTTTATAAGAGAGAAGTTTTGGAAAACAGGAGAAAATTAATTTGTTTGGTATAGAAGATGCGCGTATATATATATATATATATATATATATATATATATATATATATATATATATATATATATATATATATATATATATATATATATAAATATATATATATATAAATAAAAGGTATGTATATGGATATATACATATATATGTACATATGTATATATATGTATATATAGTATATACATATATATGAATATAAGTATATGTATGCATGTACAGTATGTATACACATTAAATATTTACGTACATATCATACATGTGTGAGAATGTAAGCCTGTATAGTTTGCATAAATAATATTCTCGACATGAAACCTTCTTTGCACCAACCTTTCCTTCCGTGAAAACTATTAACTACGAGAGAGAGAGAGAGAGAGAGAGAGAGAGAGAGAGAGAGAGAGAGAGAGAGAGAGAGAGAGAGCACAACTGTAACGTTGTTTACAACGACAACAAGGTCTACGGAGTTCCTACAGGTCACAGGTGCGTTATATATAAATATTTCACGCTTCCATGAACGTCGGTACGCATGCAAGCACGCACGCACGCAAGCGCATGCACAATTACGAGCAATCAACATTTACACGAGCCGAG
Source organism: Macrobrachium rosenbergii (assembly GCF_040412425.1). Taxonomy (NCBI): domain Eukaryota; kingdom Metazoa; phylum Arthropoda; class Malacostraca; order Decapoda; family Palaemonidae; genus Macrobrachium; species Macrobrachium rosenbergii. Next base: position 28,648,060 of record NC_089791.1, on the reverse strand, counting down.
ATATACAGCCGCGTTCCCTTTAATCACACGGGGCCCTTTAGAGCCGACTGACAAACAAAGCCTGGTTAGAATAATGTTTTGCTATAATTTCGGCAGCGCCTAAAATTGCAATTAATAACCTGGTCCTTTCAGCGAACACAAAGGAAAAGCCCACAATTATTTAACTGGGCCAAATTGATTCCCGCGTTGAACGTGGCTCTACGTGTACACGGAAATTAGTGAAATTAACTGCAGGTATAATAATGCAATTGATGTCGAGCTCTTCCGTCCAAGGGCATGTCGGTAAAAAAAAAGTTTGTGATAAGAATTGACTGATAGAAAAGCGACGCTGACATTTCCTACTACTGTGTGAAGTAATTGCAGAAAGAGCTAAAGCTAAGATATTAAATGTTTCCCTTCTAGACAATAAGCGTTACTTACAAACAAGGAAAAAAAATGCACCGAAGTTTCTTCGGCGCAATCGAGTTTTCTGTACAGCGCATAATCAAGGCCACCGAAAATAGATCTATCTTTAGGTGGTCTCGGTATAATGATGTATGAGCCGCGGCCCATGAATCTTTAACCCGACCGTGGTGGCCTTGGTTGTTGCGTTGCCAGAGGCACGATTATGGCTAATTTTAACCTTAAATAAAATAAAAATAACTACTTAGGCTAGAGGGCTGCAATTTGGTATGTTTGATGATTGGAAGATGGGTGATAAACATATCAATTTGCAGCCCTCTAACTTCAGTAGTTTTTAAGATCTGAGGGCGGACAGAAAAAAGTGCGAACGGACAGACAAAGTCGGCACAATAGTTTTCTTTTACAGAAAACTAATAAGGCAATAAAACAAAACCTGTGGATGAGATTTGCAACACAGACCCTTGGTGTACTTGTATCTTAGTGCAATATCCCTAAACGAACATTAACTGGCAATAATATCTAATATAAGCAAAATAATGAATTAATCAAGTAACGAGTTAATAAACTTGAAAACTACAAAAAAAAAAAAAATCTTAACATAACCCATCCCTGTTGGAAGAAAAACATCGTACCAGATATCTGTTCTCTTTTTCATACCATCTTGGAAGCCTCTTAGCTACCATCACCAACTTCTTTTTTCACTGTCCTAATCCAGGTTTTCCTATTACCAACCACCTTTTCCACTGTCCTAACCCAGGTTTCCCTATTACCAACCACCTTTTCCACTGTCCTAATCCAGGTTTTCCTATTACCAACCACCTTTTCTGCTGTCCTAATCCAGGTTTTCGTATTACAAACCACCTTTTCCACTGTCCTAATCAAGGTTTCATTACCAACCTCCTTTTCCATTGTCCTAATCAGGTTTTCCTATTACCAACCTCCTTTTCCATTGTCCTAATCCAGGTTTCCCTATTACCAACCACCTTTTCCACTGTCCCCCAGGCTTCACTATTACCAACCACCTTTTCCATTGTCCTAATCCAGGTTTTCCTATTACCAACCACCTTTTCTGCTGTGCTAATCCAGGTTTTCGCATTACAAACCACCTTTTCCATTGTCCTAATCAAGGTTTTCCTATTACCAACCTCCTTTTCCATTGTCCTAATCCAGGTTTTCCTATTACCAACCTCCTTTTCCATTGTCCTAATCAGGTTTTCCTATTACCAACCTCCTTTTTCCATTGTCCTAATCCAGGTTTTCCTATTACCAACCTTTTTCCAATGTCCTAATCCAGGTTTTCCTATTACCAACCTCCTTTTCCATTGTCTAATCCAGGGTTTCCTGTACCAACCTCCTTTTCCACTGTCCTAATCCAGGTTTTTCCCAACCTCCTTTTCCATTGTCCTAATCCAGGTTTTCCTATTACCAACCTCCTTTTCCATTGTCCTAATCCAGGTTTTCCTATTACCAACCTCCTTTTCCATTGTCCTAATCCAGGTTTTCCTATTACCAACCTCCTTTTCCATTGTCCTAATCCAGGTTTTCCTATTACCAACCTCCTTTTCCATTGTCCTAATCCAGGTTTTCCTATTACCAACCTCCTTTTCCATTGTCCTAATCAGGTTTTCCTATTACCAACCTCCTTTTCCATTGTCCTAATCCAGGTTTTCCTATTACCAACCACCTTTCCACTGTCCTAACCCAGGTTTCCCTATTACCAACCACCTTTTCCACTGTCCTAATCCAGGTTTTCCTCACCAACCACCTTTTCTGCTGTCCTAATCCAGGTTTTCGCATTACAAACCACCTTTTCCACTGTCCTAATCCAGGTTTTCCTACCAACCTCCTTTTCCATTGTTCTAATCCAGGTTTTCCTATTACCAACCTCCTTTTCCATTGTCCTAATCCAGGTTTTCCTATTACCAACCTCCTTTTCCATTGTCCTAATCCAGGTTTTCCTAAACCTCTCCTTTTCCATTGTCCTAATCCAGGTTTTCCTATTACCAACCTCCTTTTCCATTGTCCTAATCAGGTTTTCCTATTACCAACCTCCTTTTCCATTGTCCTAATCCAGGTTTTCCTATTACCAACCTCCTTTTCCACTGTCCTAATCCAGGTTTTCCTATTACCAACCTCCTTTTCCATTGTCCTAATCCAGGTTTTCCTATTACCAACCTCCTTTTCCATTGTCCTAATCCAGGTTTTCCTATTACCAACCTCCTTTCCATTGTCCTAATCCAGGTTTTCCTATTACCAACCTCCTTTTCCATTGTCCTAATCCAGGTTTTCCTATTACCAACCTCCTTTTCCATTGTCCTAATCCAGGTTTTCCTATTACCAACCTCCTTTTCCATTGTCCTAATCCAGGTTTTCCTATTACCAACCTCCTTTTCCATTGTCCTAATCCAGGTTTTCCTATTACCAACCTCCTTTTCCACTGTCCTAATCCAGGTTTTCCTATTACCAACCACCTTTTCCATTGTCCTAATCCAGGTTTTCCTATTACCAACCCTCCTTTTCCATTGTCTAATCCAGGTTTCCCTATTACCAACCTCCTTTTCCATTGTCCTAATCTTTTCCTATTACCAACCTCCTTTTCCATTGTCCTAATCCAGGTTTTCCTATTACCAACCTCCTTTTCCATTGTCCTAATCTTTACCAACCTCCTTTTCCATTGTCCTAATCCAGGTTTTCCTATTACCAACCTCTTTTCCATTGTCCTAATCCAGGTTTTCCTATTACCAATCCTTTTCCATTGTCCTAATCCAGGTTTTCCTATTACCAACCTCCTTTTCCAGAACACAGGCTTTCATATTACCAACCTCCTTTTCCATTGTCCTAAACCAGTTTTCCTATGACCAACCTCCTTTTCCATTGTCCTAATCCAGGTTTTCCCTATTACCAACCTCCTTTTCCACTGTCCTAATCAGGTTTTCCTATTACCAACCACCTTTTCCATTGTCCTAATCCAGGTTTTCCTATTACCAACCTCCTTTTCCATTGTCCTAATCCAGGTTTTCCTATTACCAACCTCCTTTTCCATTGTCCTAATCCAGGTTTTCCTATTACCAACCTCCTTTTCCATTGTCCTAATCCAGGTTTTCCTATTACCAACCTCTTTTTCCATTGTCCTAATCCAGGTTTTCCTATTACCAACCTCCTTTTCCATTGTCCTAATCCAGGTTTTCCTATTACCAACCTCCTTTTCCAGTGTCCCAACACAGGCTTTCATATTACCAACCTCCTTTTCCATTGTCCTAATCCAGTTTTTCCTATGACCAACCTCCTTTTCCATTGTTCTAATCCAGGTTTTCCTATTACCAACCTCCTTTTCCACTGTCCTAATCCAGGTTTTCCTATTACCAACCTCCTTTTCCACTGTCCTAATGTAAATATTCCTATTTCCAGTCTCATTGTGCAATGTCCTCATCCCAGTTTTCCTTGGTTTGCTACAGATGAAAATGCTTATGAACAAATTTACAACAGACATCTAAATAACAATTAAAGCATTCTCGAATTACCCAGAAATCTAAATAGAAACAAGAAAGAAGACATAGATCTATTTCTATACCTTTAGAACTAGGCTTTCATGATAACCAACCTTCATCCCTGTTCCCTGAGAAGCGAACGAGTTGTTGTGTATGGGCTGCTTATCTGAGCTCTTTCGGCATCTTTCACATCACTTGGACTAATTAATACATTTTCCTTCGGTGGCGACTGTGGACATTTTAGTATTGGTTTTCCCTGTAAATGTATGCTATTGTTTCTGCTGAGAGAGAGAGAGAGAGAGAGAGAGAGAGAGAGAGAGAGAGAGAGAGAGAGAGAGAGAGAGAGAGAGAGAGAATTTCAATACAAACACACACATATATACTTATCTATAAAAATATATGTATATATAGGTACATACATGCATGTATATATATATATATGTGTGTGTGTATAAACAGAGAGAGAGAGAGAGAGAGAGAGAGAGAGAGAGAGAGAGAGAGAGAGAGAGAGAGAGAGAGAGAATTTCACATACACACATACTTATCTATAAAAATATATGTATACTGTATATATGTATATACATGCATGTATATATGTGTGCGTGTGTGTATAAACAGAGAGAGAGAGAGAGAGAGAGAGAGAGAGAGAGAGAGAGAGAGAGAGCATTTGTAGCATCAGTTATCTCAATAATCCAAAAAAAAAGACAATCACGAAAATAGAAGGAAAATCGACACAAGATACGAACATAAATATAGATCTTATCACTCTCTCTCTCTCTCTCT
>NC_089791.1:28625887-28638387 GCF_040412425.1 Macrobrachium rosenbergii | reverse complement strand
TTATTATTATTATTATTGATTATTATTAAGACTGATATGATGATGCTCAGGTAAGATGATGTTGATGATGTCAGGTTTCTTTCTTTCTCTCTCTCTCTCTCTCTCTCTCTCTCTCTCTCTCGTTTGTATTGGACGAAAGGTTGTTGTTGTTATTATTATTATTGATATGATAGCCCGTTCAGTCAAGATGATGATGATGTCAGGTCTCTCTCTCTCTCTCTCTCTCTCTCTCTCTCTCTCTCTCTCTCTCTCTCTCTCTCTCGTCTGTATTTGACCGAAGGTTATTATTATTATTATTATTATTATTATTATTATTATTATTATTATTATGTAAGAGCATATAATCAAAGTTAGACCTTAACTGATAAATACTGCTAACTTAAATCTCAGAAGAAAAAAAAATCGAAGGGCTCTAAATTAAGCAAATCCGAGAAGTCTGTGCGATGTTCTAACTGGAATAAAAATCGTATCTATCACATTCGAAATCGGAGTGTCATCCAGCCAAAGTATATATTCATCAGCTCTAAAATCAGAGCTTAATATATATATATATATATATATATATATATATATATATATATATATATATATATATATATATATATATACATATGTATAATATTATATATATATATATATATATATATATATATATATATATATAATACATACAGATGTAAATATTCATATATATATGTATATATACACATGAATACATAAATATATATATATATATATATATATATATATATATATATATATATATATATATATATATATATATATATATATATATATATATATATATATATATATATATATATATATATATATATATATATATATATATACATATATAGATAAGACATAGATAGATAAGACTAGATAAAATAGATAGATAATCATATCCAGTAAACAGAAATGAGGAGAATAATCCAGAAGAAACGCCTATACACACTTCAGACCCCACTCGAGTGTGAGCAAGGAGGGACCGCGTGGCTTGTCGTGAGTTACGTGACCGCCAGACAGGAGGAGGAACAATATGTATAGACACATCTTCCACTTAAATACTGACACAAACTCAACACATACAGCATAGTCACATACTCACACACCTGCATCGAAATCACATACAGCATACTCACACCGGCATCGTAATTAATGAAATCAATCACCAAATATATCACGCTACTAAATAACATACGTAACATCTAACTTAATTTAAACTTGGAACTGGTATATAAAATTTAGGTCAAAGGCCAGGCGCTGGGACCTATGAGGTCATTCAGCGCTGCAAGGGAAAGTGAGAGGAAAAAGGTTTGAAAGGTGTAACACGAGGAAAACCTCGCAGTTGCACTATGAAACAATTAGTAGGAAAGGGTGGAATGTAATATGTAAGAAAGAGAATATGAACGGAGATATAGTAAAAGGAATGAAAGGGGTTTCAGCTAGAGGTCGATGGGACACCGCAAAAGAACCTAAAGTAATGCCTACAGTGCACCGCGTGAGGTGCACTGACGGCACTACCCTCTCCCCCTCCCCCTATGGGGCTATCTCAACTTGACAAAGACCTTGAGCGTCAAAATATGTTTAAGAGACTCTACGCAAACCTCTCAACTTGACAAAGACCTTGAGCGTCAAAATATTTCCAAAAAGCAAAGCAAGTTGCGTCAAAAAAAATATCTATATTCAACGTTCAAATATCCAAAATATGTTTAAGGACGAAACCTCAAACCTCTCAACGACCGCAGACCTTGTGGTTTATGTTTAAGAGCTTTCTCAATTCTGTCAAAGACCTTGGCAATAATATATCCGGGACGGTTTCAGTGCTATTCAGCGACAAACGTTTCAATGCTTTCCCCTACTCAAACGTGATGAAATAAAACCTCTCAATCTGTCCATTATGTTTAAGAGACTCTTCTCTCTCTCTCTCTCTCTCTCTCTCAACTCTCTCTCTATGTTTAAGAGACTCTACTCAAACCTCTCTCTCAACTCTCTCAAAAATATGTTTCTCTCTCTCTCTCTCTCTCAACTACAAAGACAATTTTAAGAGACTCAGTCTCGAAGTTGCCAAAAAAAATACAATATTCCGTTCCAGTTAATAGTGGCGGACAAACCTCAAGCGCTACAACCGCATTTCTTTATGTTCCTCCTGTAATATAAATAATATATAAAGTGCTATTCAGCGAAAACGTTTCAATGCAGCCTGACAGTCTTGTTTCCGTTCTCTCTCTCTCTCTCTCTCTCTCTCTCTCTCTCTCTCTCTCTCTCTCTCTCTCAGTTACATTCAATTTGCAGTCTCGACCAAATACAACCAGTTATTATACAATATTTCTCTATGATCCTGTAATATAAAGGTAAAGAGAAAGATTTCACAGCCTGACAGTCTTGTTTCCGTTCTCTCTCTCTCTCTCTCTCTCTCTCTCTCTCTCTCTCTCTCTCTCTCTCTCTCTCTCTCTCTCAGCTACACTCAATCTGCAGTCTCGACCAAATAAAAACAGATTTAATATACAATATTTTTCTATGATACTGTGACAAAAGTAAAGAGAAAGATTTCACAGCCTCACAATCTTACTTCTGCTCTCTCTCTCTCTCTCTCTCTCTCTCTCTCTCTCTCTCTCTCTCTCTCTCTCTCTCTCTCTCTCTCTCAGTTACAATCAATTTGCAGTCTCAACCATATAAAAACAGTTAATATATATTTCTCTATGATCCTGTGATATAAAGTGAAGGGAAAGATTTTACAGCCTGACAATCTTATTTCCGTTCTCTCTCTCTCTCTCTCTCTCTCTCTCTCTCTCTCTCTCTCTCTCTCTCTCTCTCTCTCTCTCTCTCTCTCTCAGTTAATATACAATATTTCTCTATGATTAAAAGTAAAAGAAAGATTTCACAGCCTGACAGTCTTTTATTTTACAATCTGAATTCTGCTAAAGGTTCGGCATTGACAGACAAAAGTGTAACAGCACCATTGGCAGATCTTTCCTTACACAAAGCGAAATGAACTCTGAGTCTCTCCACTGCTCTATTTTCACGTTTATTAATTTAACAACGGTCAACAGATCAACAGATTCTCATTATGATAAATCCCATCTCGTATATATTGATTCATCCATAACTGGTGACAAAATCACGTTCTTTATGTTGGGAGATCCTTAATCTCTCTCTCTCTCTCTCTCTCTCTCTCTCTCTCTCTCTCTCTCTCTCTCTCTCTCTCTCTCTCTCTCTCTCTCTCTCTCTCTCTCTCTCTCTCTCTCTCTCTCTCTATATATATATATATATATATATATATATATATATATATATATGTATACATATATATATGTATATATACACAGAGAGAGAGAGAGAGAGAGAGAGAGAGAGAGAGAGAGAGAAAATCATTAGCTTTTTACATGGAGAGAGAGAGGGAGAGAAATAATTAGCTTTACAGAGAGAGAGAGAGAGAGAGAGAGAGAGAGAGAGAGAAATCATTAGCTTTTTTACATGGAGAGAGAGCGGGAGAGAAATAATTAGCTTTCACAGAGAGAGAGAGAGAGAGAGAGAGAGAGAGAGAGAGAGAGAGAGAGAGAGAGAAACATGGCTCCCTACAATTCAGCCTCCTTTTAACATGTAAAACCTTTCTTCAGAAGAGTTTAGAGAAGCGAAGGTCTACTTGGGAGGGGAGGAGGTACAACGAGCCTACACTCCTTAAACTACGTTCGCAGTAAACATGAGGAGGCAAAGAGACCTAAAAAGAGAGACGAGAAAAAAAAAGAAAATAAGAAAAAGGGAGAGAATGAAAAGGGCAGCAGCCTTTCATGTTAAATTCAAGGGAACCAATTCAGAATTTTTCTCCCCCTCCCTCCCCCCCCCCTTCCTTGTAAAATCCCCTCCTCTGGGAAAACTGCAGGAAAAAGGAGTAACAAAAAAAAAAAAAAAGGAGTGCCCCTACTACTTTTTTACTGCGCAAATAGGGGAAGGGGGTTTCTTTAATGGGCAGTCCTTCCATATTCAAGGCCATATAAAAATAGGGCAACTGACGTGGCGTATCCCGTAAAACACTTTCGAAAAGGGTGGAAATTTACAAGGAGTTTATTCACTGCATTTATGGAGGTTAATGGGGGCAGTTCGGACACTTTGGGCTGTGAGGAATTAGATTTGTCCAATACAGATGTCTGGTATCGGGTATTTCAAGTTTGAATGGTGTCAAGAAGCATAATGCTAATAGTATCTAGGTAATTATATTATACGCTGAATAGGCAGGTTAATGAGGGAAAGAATGACATTAAATTTAATTGCCTAAACTAATTTGTGGTTTGCAAATATACAATAAGAGACAAACACACACATATACAAGTATTCAAATGTGTCTGTATGTGTGTATATATATATATATATATATATATATATATATATATATATATATATATATATATATATATATATATATATATATATATATATATATATATATATATATATATATATATATATATATATATATATATATTATATATATATATAACTATATATATATATATATATATATATAATTTGACACTTCAGAACTGAGAATTTGAGAGAGAGAGAGAGAGAGAGAGAGAGAGAGAGAGAGAGAGAGAGAGAGAGAGAGAGAGAGAGAAGAGACGATCTGACCTAGATTCAACTCATAAAATACCCAGGGGTTTATTAATTATCGCCAGGTCAACACTTTCAATAATAACAACTGGGTAAGCAGCAAGATTATTAAGGAATGGGTGGCGAACACACAGAATGTGAGTTATACACTAAGGTACAGTTCACATTAACCATAATTCCTTACTGAAATGCATAGCAGTATTATATACATACAAAGGCTATTACACAAACGCGCTTTTTTAACATATATAAGGCGTTTCCTCTCTCTCTCTCTCTCTCTCTCTCTCTCTCTCTCTCTCTCTCTCTCTCTCTCTCTCTTTACATATATGTGTATATATATGTATATGCAAATGTATATATGTATATATATATATATATATATGTATGTATTTATAAATATATACGTATGTATGTATGTATGTATGTATTTGCATATATATATTTGTATATATATATATATATATATATATATATATATATATATATATATATATATATATATATATATATACATATATGTGTATTTATAAACATGTATATGTATATGTATATATATATATATATATATATATATATATATATATATATATATATATATGTATACATACACATATATTTTTAAATATATATATATACATATACATACATATACATATACATATGCACACACAATAAAGAGAGACACATCCACAAACAAATAGAGTAAAACACCCATCCCGAATGCAGACACAAAGACACCGAGTCCCGCCCCATCCGCAGGCACGCAGCGTAACGTATTACTTATAGAGGAACTTCCACGTGATCTTATTATCGGCACTGATTCGGCGGGAGGGTCCTTCCGCGATTAGCCGAATCTGATGGAATAATTGGATATATATGGGCTGCCCTAATCCCCTTGATGAATTTTCGATTGGGGTTCCTGGTCCGCCGCCCCCTCCCCCCTTCACTCCAACCACCCCCCTCTGTGGATGATTGAATCATAGGCTCCTTGACTAACAAGAGAGAATCCTTTTTCTTTTATCGTAAGAATGATGATTGACTGATTGATTTACGGTCACTAAAACTGGCGTCACAACATCTAGGTTATTGACGCCGTAATAAAATCAAATAATTAAAAAAAAAAATGAAAAGGAGTTTCATATATATATATATATATATATATATATATATATATATATATATATATATATATATATATATATATATATATATATATATATATATATATATATATATACTGTATATATATATAGTATATATATATATACATATATATATATATGTATATATATATATATATATATATATATATATAAATATTTATATATATATATATATATATATATATATATATATATATATATATATATATATATATATATATATATATATAATAGTCATATAAACAAATAATGATACCGGTATTTTCAAGTTCTTAGGTAGACGGCTCAATAAGAGCTTTTATTCCTAATTTTAAAAATCTATCTTACTTCGCGTATTTCATTTAAACACGCATTTTTTAAAAATAACAACACAGGCACACACACACACACATATAATTGTCAAAAGTTCCAGAGTATTTTCCCGTTTTCCGAAATTACTCCATTTTCCAGGCACTCATTTACAAAACATACGTTCGAATAAAATTGTGTGCACGCATACTTGCACAATCACACAAACATGGCGTAAAATATTATTGACGAGTGAAGGGATGTTATCTCTGGCGTAGTTTTTTTTTTTTTTTTGGACAAAAAATCGTGTGAAATATTATCTACAGGTGAAGGAATGATGTCACTTTATTTAAAACAAGTTTTTATCTCTGGCGTATATTTGTTTTTTTTTTGGGGGCGGACAAAACTGGTACTCAGAAATCACAAACAAGTCACAAACATCCTAGATGCGCGTAACATGTTTGTGAATGACGTGTTTGAGACAAACACGTCATTCACAAACATAAGAGTAATTCTGGCTCAGATGACATTGGAATGACCAAATATGTAAAATTCAAATTTAAAATATCTCCTTGTAGGAATGGAATACACAATTTAGGCCAAAGGCCAAGCGATGGGACCTATGAGGTCATTCAGCGCTGAAACGGAAACTGAGAGTAAAAAGGTTTGAAAGGTGTAACAGGAGGAAAACCTCGCAGTTACCCTGGAAAAAAAATAGTCAAGAGACGGTCGAAAGTAAGATGGAAGGCAGAACATGAACGGAGGTACAGTAAAAGGAATGAAAGGGGTTGCAGCTAATGGCCAAAGGGACACTGCAAGGAACCTCATGTAATGCATACAGTGCACCGCGTGATGCGCGCTGACGGCACTAACAACCCCATTTTGGGAAAAATCTCTCAGTAATCACTGCACCTTTAGAATAACACAGTAGTGGACAAACGAAGCACATTGCGTGTGTGTTTGTGTGTGTTTGTGTGTGTATGTGTGTATATGCGTTTGTGTGTATGTGTGTGTGTGTACGCAAGCCCGCTCTGCTTTCAGAATTCATAATAGAAGATTTATTTCTAACTTGAAAGCACGCCACTGGAGGTTAACGCACCAAATAATATTCCACCACATAAACCTCTAATCACCTGCACGTCCTGTGATTAACAACGCTAAGTCGTAATACGCTCCCGGTAATTAAATTCGACGGTAATTGCTTCATTAACTACCACAATGCTCAAAACATTAATGAGAACCGTAATCATGACCGGTTACGGAAAAAAAAAAATTGGCGCGTTCGCAAAACTTTCGCTCGTAAATCGGATTTTACGCCGTCGCTCGCTTCGTACGTCGAGGAGACACACGGACATATACATACACACACACACACACTATATGGACATACATATATACACGCATACACACACACTATATATATATATATATATATATATATATATATATATATATATATATATATATATATATATATATATATTATATATATATATATATATATATATATATATATATATATATATATATATATATATATATATATATATACACATTATATATATATATATATATCTGTGTTTATATATAAATAAATATAAATATATATATATATTACATATGTGTATCTGTATTTATATATAAATAAATATAAATGTATATATATACACAATGTATATATATATATATATATATATATATATATATATATATATATATATATATATATATATATATATATATATATATATATATATAGATATATATATATAGATAGAGATGAGAGAGAGAGAGAGAGAGAGAGAGAGAGAGACAGAATCTATATATATATATATATATGTATATATGTGTGTATGTGTGTGTGTGTGTGTCAGTCCTGAACAAAATAAGAACTACAAGAGACAGTAAAATAGAGAAACTTAACTCTGCAAGAAGGAATATACAAAGCATCTTAAAAACGACCGATCACAAAAGACTGGAGTCTCATCGAATACCCACCAGAGAAACGAATCCAAGAGAAACCAAAATCAGTGCCAACTGGACTTTTTCCCTCTTACGCAACCCTTCCGATTGAGCTGGTTATAATGTTCATTCTCTCCTCAGCAATTACCGTAACTTACACCCGTAGTAGGTACACCAACCGTTTCTTTGCCCGACTCTGGCTAAATTTCAAGAGAGAGAGTGGCAATTACACGGTAATTATTCCGGGGCAATCACTACCACTGTAATTATCAGAGAAATAATCACCCTTGACTTGAGAGCGAAGGGGTGACGAGAGCTCTGGCGAAAGAATACGTCGGTCTTCTTTATGATTTCTTCTTTTCTTTTCGTATTCACTGCTTACTAATGTTTTACGTAAAAAAAATCTTTTTTTCGTATCCACTGCTTACTAATGTTTTACGTTAAAAAAATAAAAAATCTTTTTTTCGTATCCACTGCTTACTAATGTTTTAAAAAAAATCTTTTTCACGTAACTAATACGTTAAAAAATTCTTTTTCGTATCCACTGCTTACTAATGTTTTACGTAAAAAAATCTTTTTTTCGTATCCACTGCTTACTAATGTTTTACGTAAAAAAAATCTTTTTTTCGTATCCACTGCTTACTAATGTTTTACGTAAAAAAAAAAAATTTTTCGTATTATTTTTTACGTAAAAAATATTATTTTTTCGTATCCACTTCTTACTGATGTTTTACGTAAAAAAAAAATTCTTTTTTCGTATCCACATCTTACTAATGTTTTACGAAAAAAAATTATTTTTTCGTATCCACTAATGTTTTACGTAAAAAAATCTTTTTCTCATCCATTTTACTTTTTTACGTAAAAATCTTTCTCATCCACTTCTTACTAATACTAAAAAAATTTTTCTCATCCACTTTACTTACTAATGTTTTAAAAAAAATTCCACTTTTTAAAAAAATTTTTTCGTATCCACTTCTTAATGTTTTTACGTAAAAAATATTTTTCGTATCCACTTCTTACTAATGTTTTACGTAAAAAAATCTTTTTTCTCATCCACTTCTTACTAATGTTTTACGTAAAAAAATCTTTTTTCTCATCCACTTCTTACTAATGTTTTACGTAAAAAAATATTTTTTTCGTATCCACTTCTTACTAATGTTTTACGTAAAAAATATTTTTTTTCTCATCCACTTCTTACTAATGTTTTACGTAAAAAAATCTTTTTTCTCATCCACTTCTTACTAATGTTTTAAAAAAATCTTTTTCTCAAACTAATGTTTTACATCCACTTTTATATAAAAAATCTTTTTCTCATCCACTTCTTACTAATGTTTTACGTAAAAAATATTTTTTCGTATCCAACTAATGTTTTACTAAAAATTTTTTCGTATCCACTTCTTACTAATGCCTTAAGTAAAAAAAAAAAAATCTTATTTCGTATCCACTGCTTACTAAAGTTTTATGTAAAAAAAACAAGCATAGTTTTTATATCCACTGCTTACCAAGCTTTTACGTAAAAAAAAAACTATATTTTAAATGCTAAGTATCTCTATCAAAGATTCAAATCAGTTAAGCCACTGAAAAAAAACTCACAGCACAGCAACTTTAGACTTAATAGGGAGTTATAACAAAAGGTCCATGTACAAAATGTTAGGTAAATTATCTGTATATGCCATTCAGCCCAGTCTTAATATTTCTGCAAATGATTGCTGACAGTAAATTATTATCATTAGTTTTATTCAGAAGATGAACCCTATTCATATGGAACAAGCTTCCAAAGACTATAGTGGTCGTTAGGAAGAAGTGAGAGGAGGCGGAGGAAAAAACAAAAAAGAAGAGATTTCACTTATTAAAAAAAGAAAAAAAGAAATTAATATATTAATAGATAAAAATATATTAAAATGCTGGGAAGGTAACACTGCTATACCTGAAGGCATATTTACCAAGAATACCTCCTAAACCGCTTTGAACAAACGAAGCACCTAGGAAGGTTCTTTGTCTGCAGAAGACTAAAGAATAATAAATACTTGCACTTGAAAGATATAAAGTGAATAAAGGAATAATGATGTTGATGAAGGAGGAAATAAAGCGAGTACAGAGGAACTCAGTAGGATGAAAGGAGAACAGAGAGAGAGAGAGGGATATCCCGTTGATAACGATGTAAATGACGAGGAGAAAAGGTTATGATACAGACGAAGTGGGAGAAAGTGGATAAAAAAAAAAAACATTGCTGATACAGCGGACAAATAATGAGAACAAAACGATGTAAACACCATTTCGGAACTGATTAATGATAATGAACAGTGTAACAATCGTAATTACTGTAGAATCTACAGGTAATTATAGAGGGGGAAGAAGTAGAAAAGGAGGGGAAGGTTATATTACCTAACTTTTTCTGCGAGAAAGAGTGAGAATCATCAGATCTTGAAGGAATGGAAGGAGTTAAATTTTTACAAACACAGAATAAAATCCGTTAATAAGGAGCACATGTACTTGAGAGAAGTTGTAATCATATATGAAGAGAGAGAGAGAGAGAGAGAGAGAGAGAGAGAGAAATATTTCATTTTTAAAAACAGATAGAATAAAATCCGTTAATAAGGAGCACATGTACTTGAGAGAAGTTGTAATCATATATGAAGAGAGAGAGAGAGAGAGAGAGAGAGAGAGAGAGAGAGAGAGAGAGAGAGAGAGAGAGAGAGAGAGAGAGAGAGAATGATTTCATTTTTAAAACAGATAGAATGAAATCCGTTAATAAAAAACATGTACTAGAGAAGTTGTAATCATATATGAAGAGAGAGAGAGAGAGAGAGAGAGAGAGAGAGAGAGAGAGAGAGAGAGAGAGAGAGAGAATTATTTCATTTTTAAAAACAGATAGAATAAAATCCGTTAATAAGGAACTTGAGAGAAGTTGTAATCATATTTATTTCATTTTTAAAAATAGAATAAAATCCGTTAATAAGGAGTACATGTCCTTGAGATAACTTATGGGGAGAGAGAGAGAGATCATTTAATTTTCTTTCCTTCTCTAGACTAATCTAGTTCATAATTGCAAAATTTATATTATCCAATTAACCCCCTTTTTTTTTTGCTCTCGACGTTATACGCATTCACGACTATTTACTCGACTTTTTTCGAAAAAAACTATTGTTTCTCGGCAATATAACGTACATAGTAGGCATACATTACCATATATTTGTTATCAATCATATACTTTTTCGAAAGCTAAATTTTACTTCAGCGTCCGAAAACTTAGAGTTGATCTAACTCGCTCACACACTTTCCATCTGAACGTTATTACCTTAAAAACAGCCTCTTTATCATTTTTCCAGTTACCTTAAATGATTTCTTGAAATGTTTCATCCTTTCGTTAATCTCTCCTTCCAAGAAACAAATTATTTCATTACAACCCAATGTCGCCATTCTCTTGAAAAAAACTAAATACTGTAATCTGGTTTCAATACACATGATGACTCTTTTCCTACGTTATTATTGTGCATTTTTCTTTTGGGGATTAATTTTCTCTCTCTCTCTCTCTCTCTCTCTCTCTCTCTCTCTCTCTCTCTCTCTCTCTCTCTCTCCCCCTCCTCCTTTTCTTAATGTCTCATTCCAAGAATTCTCTAAAAATAAACAAGTAAAAAAATGCGCCAAAGTTTCTTCGGCGCAATCAAGTTTTCTCCACAACCGCTGCAGCGATTTATCAAGACCACAGAAAACAGATCCATCTTTCAGTGGTCTCGGCATGATGGTGTATGAGCCACGATCCATGAAACTTTAACCACGGCCAGGTGGTGGCCTATCCTATATCGTTGCAAGAAACACGATTATGGCTAAATTTAACCTTAAATAAACTAAAAATTAGTGAGGCTAGAAGGCTGCAATTTGGTATGTTTGATGATTGGGCGGTGGATGATCAACATACCAATTTGCACCCCTCTAGCCTCAGCAACTTTCAAGATCTGAGGGCGGACAGAAAAAGTGCGGACGGACAGACAAAGCCGGCACAACAGTTTCCCTTCGCAGAAAACTAAAACTCAATACTGTAATCTTGTTTCAATACACATGACGATTCTTTTTCCTCCCGTTATTATTGTACATTTTCCTTCGGGGATTAATTCTTCTCATATGTCTCACTTTTTCCCTCTCTCCCTCCTTCGGGAGAATTCCTCCCGAAGAAATCCTTTCCGGATATCACCTCTAATGGATTTCTGAAGAGGCCAAATTCAATTTGACAGCAGTAATAGAAACGGGATTTTTCCTCCTCGCGAAATTTCCTTCTTCTTTATAATGGGACTCGGGAGTGTTCTCGCCTTCACAAAGGGTCCTTTTTTTTTTTCCGCCTGCGTCCGCTGTTAGAATTAGCCGCGATAAAGGTATATGGCAAAAGTAAACTAATATGCATATATGTATATATTATATATATACATACATATACAATATAATTATATATATATATACATGTATATATATATATAT
>NC_089791.1:28590887-28620887 GCF_040412425.1 Macrobrachium rosenbergii | reverse complement strand
GTCTATATCAATTCGCCTTTTTCAATTTTATATCAACTTCCTTTCTTTCAACTGACCGGCAAACCAAGTTTCTTATCCCAATTTTCTTATCGTCTAAAAGGGCTTGTCGAATCCATTCCCCCATGCCTGTCATTCTTCCGCCCACTTATCCGAGTACCTCCCGCCTTTGGGCCGCACTCTCTCCAGCCTCTCCAATTCCCTCTTCTGTTTATAACCTTTACCTTACCTTTGACGTTCGCTCGCATCCTTCGTATAACCTTTATAGGTGAAGGATATACAGGTTACATCCTTTACGTCCTGCGTATTGCCTCTGCATCCTTCCGGCTCGTCAAACCCACTTGGCATCTTCGTAACATCCATGGTGGCACTGTCTTATCTGGTTTTTGGCACATACATACACATACACACACATGCATACATACATACATACATACATACTCACAAACACCTGTCCTTACCAAGAAATCCATCAAATTTCTTTTCAACATAAGCAAGTAAATACACATTTACTTGGCATTTCCTCTTTCGCAAAACATACTGAAGAGAGAGAGAGAGAGAGAGAGAGAGAGAGAGAGAGAGAGAGAGAGAGAGAGAGAGAGAGAGAGAGAGAGAGAGAGAGAGATTATTAGGTCTGCACAGTCTACGAAAATAAAAATAAATAAAATCTAATCGTGAAGTAAAATAACACTTTCATCTGGAGACCTGTATTCTCACAAATAAAATAAGTGAGAATTGAGCAACTCATAAAAAATGATGAAAACATTTACTGAAAGAGCTATTATTATTCTACAATAATCTCATGAACAATATTACCCTAAGAGTCCACTATGCACCCAAAAGTATAATTAAATAACAAGAAAAGAAATTCACTCTCGACAATTTAAATAAGTAAATATAAGACAGCCACTTGCTTGTGATCGCCTATCAGGCAGAAGTTCATCTGGTCCCTTTGGGAGGAGGAGGAGGAGGAGGAGGAGGAGGAGGAGGAGGTGGAGGAGGAGAAGAAGAAAAAGGAGGAGTTGGAAGAGGTGGAGGAGGAGGAGGAGGAGGAGGAGGCCAGGAAAGGAGGTGGAGGAGGAAGAGAATAGGGAGGAGGTGGAGGTGGAATAGAAGAAAAGGGAGGAGTTGGAAGAGGTGGAGGAGGAGGAGGAAGAGAAAAGGAGGAGGAGGAGGAGGAAGAGGAAAGCAGGACGAGGAGGAGGAGGAGGAGGAGGAGGAGGAGGAGGAGGAGGAGGAGGAGGAGGAGGAGGAGGAGGAGGAGGAGGGAATGCCTCGACAATAACTTCCTAAGAAGCAGCTACACCTGTCACGCTCATAAGTAAAGCGGAAGTCAATAATGCTTTGCAATTACACGGCACACAGAGGCGCCCCTGGTGGAGGAGGAGGAGGAGGAGGAGGAGGAGGAGGAGGAGGAGGAGGAGGAGGAGGCGGCGGCGGAGGAGGAGGAGGGAGATTTCAATTTCATCTATGAGACTGTCTGAGCCCTGGATTGACACGGAAACGGACAAGCCAAAAGGAAGATGTTTTAGATTCCATTTTTAATCTCGAGTTATACACAAGCTCTTTTCTCTCTCGCAAGGAAGATGCTTAATCTCACTAATATCTTATCTCAGTGATATTCTCCCTCTCTCTCTCTCTCTCTCTCTCTCTCTCTCTCTCTCTCTCTGGGTTTTATCTCAGTGATATTTTCTCTCTCTATCTCTCTCTCTGCTCTCAGTGATATCTCTCTCTTTATCTCTCTCTCTCTCTCTCTCTCTCTCTCTCTCTCTCTCTCTCTCTCTCTCTGTCTGTCTGTCTGTCTGGCTGTCTGTCTGTCTGTCTCTCTCTCTCTCTATGGGTTTTATCTCAGTGATATTCTCTCTCTCTCTCTCTCTCTCTCTCTCT
The DNA here is from genome assembly GCF_040412425.1 of Macrobrachium rosenbergii. Lineage (NCBI taxonomy): Eukaryota > Metazoa > Arthropoda > Malacostraca > Decapoda > Palaemonidae > Macrobrachium > Macrobrachium rosenbergii. The sequence continues at coordinate 28,619,003 of NC_089791.1, read as the reverse complement.
CTCTCTCTCTCTCTCTCTCTCCTCCCTTTTCTGCCTCAAGTGAGGATGTCACGAGATATTTTTACGGGTTTGCTACGAACGATCAACTTTGCGAAATACATCAGTCATTCTTATTATTCACAAACCTTTCGCATCTCGTTACACTGGGACTCCCAAGAGACAGGTAAATCAAGCATGAAGCTAGTGCAAAATTATAACAAAGCTGCCCACCAACAGCACGTCATCCCTCCTATGGACAATGCACAACTCATTCATTCTCACGTACGTATTTTCTGAACATTAAGGTCGTCCCATTTTCATCATTATCATTATTCTGTGGAAATATTATATCACTATTTTCAAAACAATAATAGACATAAATTTATTCACACTAAAGTACAACACATAAACACACGTTGATAGCTAATCGCGCACACATCTCAAACATGTTCAGTACAAGTTAACGACTTATTGGTCGTCCAAACGTGGTGATTCATAAGATTATCCAGTGCTGGCCAAAAGATTCGTTCTCCACTTACAGTTGCTGAATTGTTTTCAACATGTATATTACATGTATACGATAAGGTGCCGACGTGTGTTGACGACATGTTTAACTGTGGTGTGGACGCACCCTTACAATTTTTACTAAACTGACTTCAGACAATTCTACCTCATCCCAACAATTCCTTATATATTTCCACTGTAGATCAGTTTCTAGAGAGATGAATTATCACATTAAAAATTTCTCATTCAAGGAAAGAATTCCTAGCCTATCTACTACAAACCTATATACGCATTTAATAAAGTTAAGACAACGGAAGTCTCCCTTTTATAAGATAGCATTCTTCGTTGTAACGGTAGCTGATTTTTGCTGTACTAACCTGTTCCTGTTCTTACGTAGACCGCAGGTTAACATTAATCTAACTCATGCTAACAATTCTAGGAGCATGTCTTTTGGCAGTGATATTTACTTAATATCAACACTGAACCCCAAGAGAGAGAGAGAGAGAGAGAGAGAGAGAGAGAGAGAGAGAGAGAGAGAGAGAGAGAGAGAGAATTTAGGGATAGAAGCGTTGATACAGTTCCAGAGTAGGTGTGCTATTTGCTTAACAATAATATGGTTCCGAAAATTAGGAAGAAGTTTCCCAATTTCTATTGGAACAAGTAATTTTGGAAGGTGAATGATGTCCTGTTAAATATTCTGGAAGGGGTACCAGCATGGTGATACACCCCATTTGATGTATATGTAACATAAATCAATAAATCGCTCATTTGCCAGAAGAGTGACATAATTCAAAATTTGCTGTTTTTCAGGAGAAGCAATTTAAAGTTAAAACACTTAATACTGTCTATAGTGTAATAGTGGCATGTCATGCCCTCTAGCGGTTAGTTTACAAATACAAATAGGCTAAGACACTTTTACCATATTGTGAAACAAAGAACGGGCTATCTGTTGGTATCAGTAACTCAAAAAAATACACTTTTTCAGTTGTGTCACTCTTCTGGCAAATGAACGAAATATTTTGAATTTGAATTTGGATCGAACGCCAAGAAATGATTTCAAATTAAGGCCTTTTTCGCCTACCTTTCAAAGGCTGGAAAATGAGGTTCCATACACCTTAAGAATCGCTTATAGCCTATGTGCCCGGCATTACCGCTCCTCTCTCTATTGCCACCAATATCAGAAGGTTACAGACGCTTCGTTAAAGAAAAATTGTCCCCATTACACGCCATGGTTATCGTCTTGGGAACCGCCCCCCCCCCTCCTCCACTATCCCTCTCCACCCCACCAAACCCCACACCCATACCAAACCACGTTGATCTCTTTCTCTCTTTTTCAATCTATCTTTTTTTTTTCTTCTGGTCATCCTGTCCCTATTTCCTCTCTCTCTCTCTCTCTCTCTCTCTCTCTCTCTCTCTCTCTCTCTCTCTCTCTCTCTCTCATATGGAATCACCGGGGCAAAAGAATTTCTTCAGTGGGGGTCACAAGCTCGAAGGAGGAAGAGAAGCAGCAGCAGGGGGAGGGAGGATGAACAGGGAGGGAGGGAGGGAGGGAGTAAGGAAGGAGGTAGGGGGAAGGAGGAAGGGGGAAGGGGGAAGGATGGGAAGGGAGAGCACTAAAGAGCGAGAGGAATTGCACCCAATGGACCATATTAAGATCCTAGGCCCTCGATATTTCCTGGTTCCAGACCCATTAGATTGTTGACCATCCCAAAATAAGGAGGGGTGGGGAGGGGGAGGGGAAGGGTGGTGGAGACGTTCGATAGATGGAGACTACTACTACTACTACTACTACTACCACCACCATCCAGGGGGGGGATGGGAAGAAGAAGGGCAATTGGCTTCACATCTTATAGGAGGCTGAAGGACTCGTGCAAGAGATGATGGAGAAATCAAGGAAGGAATTGAGACGAGACAAAATCAACGACAGATGGCGAAGATGATGTAGAGATTATATATAAATAAATAAAAAGAAAATAAAACAAATCGAACGAATTATAAAAAAAAAAGAGGTATATAAGAGTATCCACAGGAAGGCGTTGACCAAGCAGTGACCAATTTCTGTTGTGTCATCTGACTTAAAGGACCAAATGTGGAAGAAGTAATTTCTTTCAGAATACTTTAGGAATTCTGCTAGTCCACGATCTTGATCAGTGCACACACACATGCACATACACACACACACACACACACACACACACACACATATATATATATATATATATATATATATATATATATATATATATTGAATGTGTCTGTACGTACGTATACATACATATATATAAATATTTGTAGATATAATATATATTATATATACATATATATAAGCATATATACACACACACATACATACATACATACATACAAAATCTTGCTACAAGCGCAAGGACTACAAGGCTATCATGCCTAACAAGATTAAGGTGCGCGCAAGCACAACGCGAAGAGAGAGAGAGAGAGAGAGAGAGAGAGAGAGAGAGAGAGAGAGAGAGAGAGAGAGAGAGAGAGAGAGAAAACGGAAGTAAAACACGAGCTCCAATATTTTCAGCAAAAGCGTCTCTCGGGGGAAGGAGAAGCGGCAATTAACGCAGGTGTACATAACACGAGAGGAGGATTAAGAGCAATGAAATTAGGAGGACGGTGAAGGGAAAACTAGGGTCGCCGAAAGCGAGGTGCAAGGAGGAGGAAGGGGGAGGAGGTGAAAAGGGGCGGGAGAAGAAAAGAGGCAAATAAGGGAACTGAAGGAAAAGTAAGGAGGATACACACTCAGGCTGGTAATGAAAGGGGTTTGCAGCAAATGTAATTAGGAAGGTCGAAGTTCGTGGAGGAAAAAGATCTTTGCAGGATCTGAATGCAGAAAGAAAGGTTAATAAGAATGATTATTATTATTATTATCATTATTATTATTATTGTTATTACAGTTGCTAGAGATTGATTGCAAGGGAATCTGATCGTTATCAGGAACAGCCAAACAAGTGCTTTAATCAACATTTTTATTCCATTGGGACGTTTCGGCTTTAACACACTCAGCCATTTTCGACTAGAATGGAGGCAAAGCACCAATACTTAAATTATTATTATTATTATTATTATTATTATTATTATTATTATTATTATTATTATTATTATTAGAAACCTGTACCCATTACACTTCCTTTAGCTTATGATAGGTGTACAGCAACCACTGGAAATGTTTACAAAGCCGATTTTTTACAATACTTTCCTCCGCCAAGCCGAGTCCATAATTTTCATTTGGTATAAAAAAAAATTTATTTTTTTTACGAATTATAGCAGCGGAATTTATCGTATAATACGGTGTTTGTAAACATCTTGAGTGTTGACTATAAACCCTATCAAGCCAAGGGATTTACAACGGGTACAAGTTTCAAATAATAATAATAATACACAATAATAATAATAATAATAATAATAATAATAATAATAATAATAATAATAATAATAATTTACACATTCAATGAAATTCAATTGTCCAAAGAATATGGTGTTCATTAGAAAGAAGTAACAGAAGGTAAGGCGAAATCCAGAAAAAAAGAGATCACCTGTTAAAAAAGAAAAAAAAATAAATTAACAATTAATAAAAAAAATCTAAAAAAAAAGAGATCACCTGTTAAAAAAGAAAAAAAAATTAACAATTAATAAAAAAAATCTAAAAAAAGTAAGTAAATTACAGAATAAGAATCACACAATTAAACTTCAGTCTCTCCTTCAAATTGCATCCTAAACTCAGCCAATGGGCCGCAGAGGGATGATTAAAACAACAAGACTTGACTCCGTGATTAGATCCGATTCTAAGCACTGTCATTTTCAAGTTGACATTGAATAAGAAAAAGTTGAAAAAAGAACAATGAGATGAAAACTTGTTTTCCAGCGAGAGATATTTAAGCTTGATAAGCTCAATCCTTTGGTGCTTTTTCAGTACAGAAAAAAAACAGCTTTGAGGAGGAGGAGGAGGAGGAGGAGGAGGAGGAGGAGGAGGAGGAGGAGGAGGAGGAAGAGGAGGAAGAGGAGGAGGAGGAGGAGGAGGAGGAGGAGGAGGAGGAGGAAGAGGAGGAGGAGGAGGAGGAGGAGGAGGAGAGGGGAAAGAAACGATACGAAAGAACTGAAATGAATTTTAGGCTGGTTGGGCCAAGAACAGCGTGAGCCATGGGATTCGAAGGGTTGGGTGGGGATGTTGAGGAGGGGGGGGCTATGTTGGTGGGGGTTACGGGTGGGGGGAGAGGATCCAGGAGAGAGAGAGAGAGAGAGAGAGAGAGAGAGAGAGAGAGGTCAGCAATATCCTGATATTGGTATAGATATAATTCAATATCAGGAGAAGTGCGACAGACTCAAGTGGGTAGGATCATCTTGTTAAGGTTATCCTCTTTTCCCTCGCTTAACTGAACTGGGAGATGGTCCTCCTCCTCCTCCTCCTCCTCCTCCTCCTCCTCCTCCTCCCCTCCTCCTCCTCCTCCTCCTCCTCCTCCTTCTCCTTTTTCTGGCTGTCAAGGTGCGCCTTCAACCGTCAAAAATGGAAGGAGAGAAAAGGGCCAATATAAAAAAAAAAAAATAAAGGAGCGGTTGCCTGGTAATCGCTTTACAAGAAAGAGTGAGTCAGTGTCCAGGTGATCGTTGAACGGCTATTTTAGTTCTGTTTTAACTCCCACAATATATATATATATATATATATATATATATATATATATATATATATATAATATATTTAGATAACTGAATCACGAAAATATGGAACGAAGTAAGATAGGCCTTTCGACTTACTGTCCTTTACTTGGCTAAGTAAAGGACAGTTAGTCGAAATGCCTAGTACTACTCTGCTGTTTCTCTTTACTTCATGGCATTTGCCTTTTATATATACATATATATATATATATATATATATATATATATATATATATATATATATATATATATATATATATGTATATGTGTGTGTATGTATATATACATGTATATATACATATGTATATTATATATACATATATATAGATATAGATATATATATATATATATATATATATACATATATTATTATACATATATATACACACATACATACACTATACAACAAATCCCCACAGGCGAGCCATAACGCAACCAACTAGGTAATGGGGTTATTCACGGAAGGCTTGATATTGCAACGCCGTATGAAAATATTCTGCACATTTATTAGCGAAATCTGTTATCGAGTCCAAACAAATGGGTATCACAATACTGAACACGAGGAAAATTGCCCTCTGCATTACCCAATGCATCCTGTACAAATCGCGTTGAAAAAATAACGCCCTGTTACAAAGCGCACTTAATTGGTACCAAAAAAAAAAGAAAATAAATAGGAGGCAAATTAAAAATACACATGATAACAATTACAACGAATGGACGTGAAAAAAAGTGATTATCGTACAGTGCATGTAACTAAACTGGGAACGAATAATTATTGCTCTACCACCCAGGCAAGCAAGCAAACGTCTCTCTCTCTCTCTCTCTCTCTCTCTCTCTCTCTCTCTCTCTCTCTCTATCTATATATATATATATATATATATATATATATATATATATATATATATATATATATATATATATATATATATATATATATATATATATATATATAACTTTTCTTCTTTTCTCTGTTTGTGCTTTTAGTAATCCATGTAAATCTTTCAAATTCATTCTACAGTGGTATTTTTGTATTGACAATTGCCGTATCCCAATTGATTGCTTTTCCCCACTAGGGAATTGTTTATTCTCCCCCTTCTTAGGATACGGTCACCTGCATACCATCGGAGACTTAATGCCACACCTTTGTATATATACCCTTGCAACATTTCATCTGTCCATATTTTACCAGTGAACAGGGGCACAGAAGGAAGTGCCTGAAATATATGGTTGCAACGTTCAAATAGTGTTTTATGGGCCTTTTTATCTTCATATATATATATATATATATATATATATATATATATATATATATATATATATATATATATATAGTATATATATTATGTATATACTGTATAAATATACATATTATCTTTTTACTTGCCACTTTACGTCATCAAAGTTATATGCCCATGCACTGTCAAATTTATAGCTTATGAATACCTGAGTATGTATGTACGTAATATATATATATATATATATACATATACACATACATACATACATACATACATACACTGATACGGCAACTGTCAATAAAAAAAAAACACCGCCGTAGAATGAACTTGAAAGATCTCCATGGATTACCGAAAACCCAAACGAAGAACCAAATAAAATGCAAAAGAAAATAAAAAACAACAGACCGCCAACCACGTCAACAAAAGCGAGGAGAAAATAACCCTTCAGAAAAGTGACAGAAGAAACAAAAGAGAGAAATTACAAGAAAGCAATGGGCAACTGGTCGCTGCGGAAATGGAGTGGAAGCCATTATCTGAACGAGTAAACAAGAAGCCACTTCGGGAACCAAGTACTGAAGAATTATCAGCGGTGGGAAAGAGCGGTTGATATGATCTTCTCTCTTCTCCCTCCTCCCTCCCCTCCTCCCCTCTCACTAGGAAGACCGAGGGCGTGTTCGATTTACCGTACTTTAACGATGAAGGGAAAACAGATATATAGATAGAAAAGGAGAGGAGAACGCAACGGGAAAAGAAAATAAATCGAATATATACTTTAGAAAGGTTGGAAGCGACTTAGAATTGTTCATAATTTTCAAGGACTTATATTGTGATTTAGGTTCTACAGTATTTCCTATTATTATTATTATTATTATTATTATTATTATTATTATTCAGAATGTAAAACCCCTATTTATATGGAACAAACCTACAAGGGCCAATGGCTTTATATTCAAGCTTCCAAAGAATATAGAGCTCATTTGAAAGATATTAAGGAAGATAATCAGAAAAGAAAAAAAATTAATAAACTAATAAGTAAATAAATAAAAATGTAAATAAATTTCTTAATTAAAAGCTGAATTACTTTAGGACAGTAATGCACCGCATCGTCGCTACAAAGAATGTTACATTATTCTAATAAAATGCTTTTAACACGTTGATGCAGCGATACGTTCAGAATTGCCCTCATCTTCCAACAATAAGAAAAATGGAAATGTCAAACGCTCGGTAATTGCCAACTTGAATCCTGAATGGTACGATTCACGTTTTCCGTTTTAATTATTAAAAAAAAAATACACTTTTTTTCCTCTCTCTGACAGCACTCCTGCTGATAACAATAGTTTTGAAAGGTTGTTATCATTGTTGTTCTGCAAATACTAGATTCGACACTCTTGCAATGGTTTTTTTTACTGATTGTAAATAAAAGCATATAACTGGTGTGCATAACAAAATAAATATCACTCGAACTTCTAAGTACATTAGATCTATCTATATATCTATCTATCTATCTATCCAAGTATCTCTTTCTCTTTGTATATATATATACATACATATATAAATATATATGTGTATACACACATTACATATATATATTTATATGTATATACACATTATATATATATGTATATATATACATACATACAGATCACTGATACTTATCAACATGAGATGTATGACGTTCAGCAATAAATAAATGAACAAACACATAAGTAAATATATAAATAAAGAAACAAATAATGGAAAAACATTTATATATAAATATAAATATATATATATATATATATATATATATATATATATATATATATATATTTCTTCTTCTTCTTCGTTTAACGTGCTTTTTCCCATTTTTTATATGAGGTAATAATGATGCCTTCTTTTGAAGGACTTTGATTTACGTTGGGTAGACCGTAGCCTCGATCGGCTGCCCTGCTATATATATATATATAATATATATATATATATATATATATATATATATATATATATATATATATATATATCAGTAAGAGGTTTCAAAACGAAGTGATATTTATCATATCCAAAAGACAGGACGCAAAAGATTTCACCTTAAGGGAATTAAACCCGCCATATTTCTACATTTTCTCTCTCTCTTTTTTTTTTTTTAATAAACGACCACTGCACTTCAGCAGTAATTCTTCTTTAACGAGACGTTTATAAAGGACACAAATCTCAAAGAGACCATTACAGGTCATTTCAGGTCATACGGACTTGATATTCACAAGAGGTCAAGGGGGGGAGGTGGGGGCATGACTGGATGAAGGAGGTATTGTCGAAAATATAAATAATGACATTAAATAGGATGGAGGTAACCATTATTATTATTATTATTATTATTATTATTATTATTATTATTATTATTATTATTATTATTATTATTATTATTCAGAAGATGAACCCTATTCATATGGAACAAGCCCACCAAAGGGGGCCATTACTTGCAATTCAAGCTTCCAAGGAGTATGGTGATCAAGCTTACACAGGCCATTGGCTTCAAATTCAAGCTTCCAAGGAATATGGTGAACAAGATTACACGGGCCATTGGCTTGAAATTTAAGCTTCCAAGAATATGGTGAACAAGCTTACACGGGCCATTGGCTTGAAATTCAAGCTTCCAAGGAATATGGTGATCAAAAGACAGGCCACTGGCTTGAAATTCAAGCTTCCAAGGAATATGGTGATCAAGCTTACACAGGCCACTGGCTTGAAATTCAAGCTTCCAAGGAATATGGTGATCAAGCTTACACAGGCCATTGGTTTCAAATTCAAGCTTCCAAGGAATATGGTGATCAAGCTTACACAGGCCACTGGCTTGAAATTCAAGCTTCCAAGGAATATGGTGATCAAGCTTACACAGGCCATTGGCTTCAAATTCAAGCTTCCAAGGAATATGGTGATCAAGCTTACACAGGCCACTGGCTTGAAATTCAAGCTTCAAGGAATATGGTGACAAGCTTACACAGGCCATTGGCTTTGAAATTCAAGCTTCCAAGGAATATGCTGATCAAGCTTACACAGGCCATTGGCTTGAAATTCAAGCTTCCAAGGAATATGGTGATCAAGCTTACACAGGCCATTAGAGAAATTCAAGCTTGAAAGAATATGGTGATCAAGCTTACAAGGGCTTGAAATTCAAGCTTCAAGGAATATGGTGATCAAGCTTACACAGGCCATTAGCTTGAAATTCAAGCTTGAAAAGAATATGGTGATCTGTTACACAACTGGCTTGAAATTCAAGCTTCAAGGAATATGGTGATCAAACAACAGCCATTGGCTTGAAATTCAAGCCCCAAGGAATATGGTGATCAAGCTTACACAAGCCATTGGCTTGAAATTCAAGCTTGAAAAGGAATATGGTGATCAAGTTTACACAAGCCATTGGCTTGAAATTCAAGCTTAATATGGTGATCAAGCTATTATTATTATTAGCTTGAAATTCAAGCTTGAAAAGAATATGGTGATCGCCACAAGCCACTGGCTTGAAACAAGCTTGAAAGGAATATGGTGATCAAGCTTACACAAGCCATTGGCTTGAAATTCAAGCTTCCAAGGAATATGGTGATCAAGCTTACACAGGCCATTGGCTTGAAATTCAAGCTTCCAAGGAATATGGTGATCAAGCTTACACAGGCCATTGGCTTGAAATTCAAGCTTGAAAGGAATATGGTGATCAAGCTTACACAAGCCATTGGCTTGAAATTCAAGCTTGAAAGGAATATGGTGATCAAGCTTACACAGGCCACTGGCTTGAAATTCAAGCTTCCAAGGAATATGGTGATCAAGCTTACACAGGCCATTGGCTTGAAATTCAAGCTTCCAAGGAATATGGTGATCAAGCTTACACAGGCCACTGGCTTGAAATTCAAGCTTCCAAGGAATATGGTGAACAAGCTTACACGGGCCATTGGCTTGAAATTCAAGCTTCCAAGGAATATGGTGATCAAGCTTACACAGGCCACTGGCTTGAAATTTAAGCTTCCAAGAATATGGTGAACAAGCTTTACACGGGCCACTGGCTTGAAATTCAAGCTTCCAAGGAATATGGTGAACAAGCTTACACAGGCCATTGGGCTTGAAATTCAAGCTTCCAAGGAATATGGTGAACAAGCTTACACAGGCCATTGGCTTGAAATTCAAGCTTCCAAGGAATATGGTGAACAAGCTTGCACAGGTCATTGGCTTGAAATTCAAGCTTCCAAGGGATATGGTGAACAAGCTTACACGGGCCATTGGCTTGAAATTCAAGCTTCGAAAGAGTATGGTGTTCATTCGAAAGAAGTAACATAAGGTAAAGGGAAATACAGAAAGCGATCAGTTATTAGAAAAACAGATATGTTAACAACTTAATATATAAATAAAAAACTAGGATAAATGGGAATAATGAAGATGAAAGTAATAGGTGGATGCCAATCAAAATGATGAAAATGAAACATGAAAAAAGGAACAAACATGACTGAGATATACGAATAGAAACTTAATATCAAGAATAGTGGTAGACAATAAACATCTGAATATAGGGGAAAGGAGATAATTAGGACCTTGATAATATAAGGGAGAAAATGGAATAATTAAAAGAGGTTCACTGTGTAGTTGGTGAGTGAAGACATCACAAAATGAAAATAGTATTCAATATGTGTATATGCTCGCTCGCTCGCTTGCTCTCTCTCTCTCTCTCTCTCTCTCTCTCTCTCTCTCTCTCTCTCTCTCTCTCTCTCTCTCTCTCTCTTCTCACATACAGACGTACAAACATTATATATATAATATATATATACATATATATACATACACACACATATAAATATATATATATATATATATATATATATATATATATATATATATATATATATATATACATATATACAGGTATATATATATAATTTTCGTGCTTTTATATATGATTAGAGAGAGAGAGAGAGAGAGAGAGAGAGAGAGAGAGAGAGAGAGAGAGAGAGAGAGAGAGAGAGAGAGAGCATATCACACATATTTCTTTGTCCTCGACACTTCAATATACACATATATATGTGTGTATAATATATATATATATATATATATATATATATATATATATATATATATATATATATATATATATATATATATATATATATATATATACATACATACTAACTACGGCCAGCGCTCGTTCCTTACGGCGGCCGGCCTTTTTAAAAACTGCGTGTGACCGCAGTTCCTCATGGCTACCAAACCATAATTGTCAGCCCAGGCAATTGGTGCCTTTATTTATATCTCATGGCTGATTGGTTTCGGCCATTACCTGGGCACAGCTCTCTCTCTCTCTCTCTCTCTCTCTCTCTCTCTCTCTCGTTACCGAGGAGGTGGTGAATTAAGGGGGGTACGCTAACGTTTCGCCGAATTTCTCATGTCCCAACCGGAATCTCCTTTATCACGTCTCTAGGAAGGGAGTAAGTAGTGATAAATGGACGAATACGTGTGTGTGTGTGTGTGTGTATATATATATATATATATATATATATATATATATATATATATATATATATATATATATATATATATATATATATATATATATATATATATGTGTGTGTGTGTGTGTGTGTGTGTGTGTGTGTGTGTGTGTGTGTATTGTTTGTGTAAGAATGCATACATATCGGTAAAGAAATCACTTAGGTAAATTTAGCCATGTATGCGCGCGCACACACACACACACACACACACTGAAGCGCACATTCAAACACGAATATATGCACATATAGCCGAGACATTCAAATTCGTATGTACACAAAGGCAAACACATTCACCGACTTAAAACTTAAAAAAAAAAAAAAATTAACGTACAAAAGATTATTCTGAATGAGAACATACTGCGGAGCATGACGAAGTATGAGAACCCTTTGTGGCAACGACAACAAGAAAAATATAACAAACTTTATCGGGGTGGTAACGTTTTTTTTTTTTTGTGGTTTTTCTTTTTTGGTTCAAAAACCAATTACCTGAAATATTCCACGGAAGCCACGACAAAAGAAGGGAAGAATAAAGAACTCTGCATTTCTTGAATAATTTAGGGGGAAAATGTGACGTTCTTGCGGTTTACAAAATCACACAGACTTGGACACAATGAATGCATTCACGTAAATTCTGGAAAATGGATAAACTTTCAATTTACTAAAGAGACAAGGTAAAAGGAAGAAAAATAATCAAGTCAGAAAGGAAATATGTAAAAACATATCTGCAACAGCAAATGATAGAGAAAAATGTAGGTATTACATGACGTCATCTTGGAATACTAAAAACTAGCTGAACAGGTCATGGGAACAAGTTTCTTACCGTTGTCTTACATATTTCATTTTCCTTTAATTTTATATTTCTCACTAGCCAAATGGACAATCCAAAATAGTTGGCAAATTTAATTAACTGATTACTGTACATCAACCTGGCGTCACAATTTAATATACTAGTAAATAATAAACAAACACATGTTTGCATTATAGCAGTGTGCCTGAATCACTACTGAAACCATAAGCTAACGGTGCTTCAAAGATATTTAACAAAAAATAAAAATTACATCTTACTAAAGAAACTTAAAACTTTCTCCAAAACCTCTTTCATTTCGGGCCAAAGAAAACCGCACCAAAATCAAAATTTCATTACCCACCAACGTCTGTAGGAAAAAAATAAATAAAAATAAAAATAAAAGCAACAAAATCGGCCCTTCCGAAATGTACAAAAAAAAAAAAATATGAATGGAATTATGAGTTTGACAGAGTATCAAATGAATTTTATAAACTGCCAACAAAAATCCCCTTCTGCCAATAAAAAGTTTGCTGGTACGCAGCCCGCTACAATAAAGTATTTTCCAAACCCTTCCGTCGGGAGAGGAGGGGCGGGGAGGGGGAGGAGGAAAGGGGGAAGTCAGAGGAGGAGATGGGATATTACTGATCAATCTGGTGTACTTCTTTTCCGTCTTGACTCCATTTTTTTCCTTCTTCTTCTTCTTTTTCCATATGCTAAGTTACGACGACCCAACTTCAGTGGTTTTGATACAGGTTAAAAACAGCAATTAGTGCTGCGCCTAATCTTAGCTAGGCACTACAGGGAGAGAGAGAGAGAGAGAGAGAGAGAGAGAGAGAGAGAGAGAGAGAGAGAGAGAGAGAGAGAGAGAGAGAGAGAGAGAATAAATCAAAAAAGGCACAGAACACTCTTAATCCACGATGTCCATATTAGTATGAACATTATACTAAAAAAATGTGTTGCGGTCCTCTGACCGCCAAATTTTTCACGTCTTCCTGACAGTCTTACCATAATTAAAATAAATTAAAATAAAACCACGTTCAATTCGTTTCAATTTACTTTCTATGAAGCGCCTGAAGCCTTCAAACCTTGCAAGCAAAAAATCTCGTCTACCTGACCTTGGTTCCATACAAATAAATAATACATTTCCAGTAATATGTCCAACGTTGCACCTCTGAACCGTCTCTGTCTCAAAGGAATTCTTCACAACAGTGCCATACCTATGCAATGCTGGCCCTTTCTTCTCCTACGCAACAGAATCTTAGGTATTTATTTTATCCGGTCGACTCAGTCTTTTCAACCGATCATTTAGTACATTTATGCCTATGTCTGATTATTTCATACTGTTAAGACTCTGCTTTCAAGCGATCGTTTCATACAGTCTGTCTTCTACTTTCAACCAATTACTTCATACAGTCTAGCCTCTGCTTTCAGCCGATCACTTCGTAAATTTAAGTCTATGTTTTCAACCAATCACTTCGTACATTTAGGCCTATGTTTCAACCAACTATTTTGTACACTTAGACCTGTTTTCATCGTTTAGGCCTATGCTTTCAAACAATTATTTCGTAAATTTAGGCCTATGTTTTCATCGACCATTTCTCACAGTTAAACATCTACTTTCAAACAACCATTTCATACAGTACATCCTCTCTTTCAACCGATCGTCTCAAATAGTTCAGCCTCGGCCTTTCAAGCAATCATTTTGTGCATTTAGGCCAATGTTTTCAATCTATCAGTCTGTACAGTCTACCTTCTGCTTTCAACCTATCACTTCATAAATTTAGGCCTATGTTTTCAACCGATCATTTCGCACGGTCCAAACTCTCCTGTCAACTTACCACTCCTTACATTCTACCCTCTACTTCCACTTGGGGAATACATACTGTGAATTAGGTAAGTCTTTGAACATTAACTACTGTGCTTTCGTTCCTTTTACTGTACCTCCGTTCATATTCTTTTTCTTCCATCTTACTTTCCAACCTCTCCTAACAAATGATTTATAGTGCAACTGCGAGGCTTTCCTCCTGTTACACCTTCCAAACTTTTACTGTCAGTTTCCGTTTCAACGCTGAATGACCTCATTGGTCCCAGTCCTTGGCCTTTGGTCTAAATTCTATATTCAGTTCAATTCAATTAACTGCTGTAGTCAAGGTGGAAGGGTTGCTGCTTTAATTTCAATCATAAAACCTAAGTTAAATCCCGCACACAAATCTCCTGAGCAAATTGTTTTTTACATAAATCTCGCCAAAGACATTTTTCTCGGAATCCTTAAACATTTTCACTTATTCCTATAATTGACTCTTTAAGAACAATTTTTTTATTTATTCGATTTAAACAGTTTAAACTTGCATGGCCCAATTCCTCCGGTCAGCCCATTCAGATTTGTAATTCTGAAACTTCGTTAATGACTGATAAACCTAGAAAGAGCTTGCAGTGCATAATGCACCAGCTCTCTCTCTCTCTCTCTCTCTCTCTCTCTCTCTCTCTCTCTCTCTATATATATATATATATATATATATATATATATATATATATATATATATATATAATATATATATATATATCTATATATATATATTATATATATATATATATATATATATATATATATATATATATCTATATATATATATATATATATACATATGTATATTTTTATACATATACATACACACACACACACACACACACACATATATATATATATATATATATATATATATATATATATATATAGAGAGAGAGAGAGAGAGAGAGAGAGAGAGAGAGAGAGAGAGAGAGAGAGAGAGACATCTATACATAATTTTCCAGCTACCATTACCCCTCGCGTACCCTAAACTATAAAGATACAAAACAATCATCGTAATGCACAAAAAGCACAAACCAAACAATCAACACAACATAACACACCAAAACACCAAATAATTATATAAGTAACCAGTAACCACCCCTCCCCCCCCTCTAAAAACAGAGAGAGAAAGAACAAGAACAGGAATCAAGATAATAAAGATGAAGAAAAAGACACGCCTGAACACGGCGGAACGCTCTGGGATATGCACACACATATTGGAAAAGTTGAGCTGGGGCCCCATATTTCAAAAAGAAAATAAATAAATAAAGAAAAAAAGGAAAGGGGGAGGGAGGAGGGAGGGGAGGGGGGGTGGAAAAAAGTTTATTTACCGGTGGGAATGGTTCCCATTCCTCAATTTTCTGGATTGTGTTCCCTTCCCGTCTGCGCTGCAGTTTTCCGTTTGTCTTGCCAAACCGAAATTGCGCAACGTTTTATCCTGACTGACGTGCAGTGGAGAGACTGTAGGACTTAGGCCAAAGGCCAAGCACTGGGGCCTATGAGGTCCTTCTGCGCTGGAGAGGAAATTGGGAGTAGGTAGGATTATTGTTGGAGAGGGTGGAAAGTCAGATGGAAGAAAGAGAATATGAACGGAGGTACAGTAAAAGCACTGAAAGGGGTTGCAGCAAGGAGCCGAAGGGACGCTGCAGACCTTTAGTAATGCCTGCAGTGCACCACGTGAGGTGCACTGACGGACTACCCCCCTACGGAGGCAGTTCCATTATGCAACAATTGTTGGGGAGGGTGGAAAGTCAGATGAGGGAAAGAGAATATGAACGGAGGTACAGTAAAAGGAATGAAAGAGGTTGCAGCTAAGGGTTTACGGGCTGCTGACGAGCAAGAGCCCGTGCCAGCACAAGGCTGGCTAAATCTAGGTGGTAGAAGTATAGCTAAGGGCCGAAGTGACGCTGCGAAGACCTTCAAGTACTGTCTACAGTGCACCACGTGAGGTGCACTGACAGCAATACCAACCCCCCAACCCCCCCGTGCTTACGCTCAGTCATATTTGTACCCAGCAAATATTTCATATCAAAACAAATACGTATAAGTACTTTTCGCTTGATAAATGTTTTACTTCATTCTGTTCTTTTTTTTTTTATTTTTTTACTACCACTTTTACTAACAACCGGTATTTGCAATTAATCAACAAATGTAATTATTCTAAAGTAAAAATGTCATTTGATAAAAGCCTCCTCCAACCATTTATTCAATTCCGATGTTTGATTAATCCAAATATTGTTACCTAAGTTTTCTGGATTTTCCCGTGGCAATGGAAAATTAATTTCAACAGCGCATACACACGAGGAATTAAAAACAGAAGTCATCACTGCCATATGAATGGGAGTACGAGCAAGCAAGCAAAAACACACACGCGCATATATGTATATATAATATATATTTATATATATGTATGTATGTATATATATATATATATATATATATATATATATATATATATATATATATATATATGTATGTATGTATGTATGTATGTATGCATGCGGGACGTTTCGTCTTTCCTCTTCTTACCAAATCTTCTGGAGTGAGGTCGCGAGCCCCATGCCCTTCTCCGTACTAGTTACGTACACCTACAAAGAAAGCACCATTCACCAGCTCTCTGGCGCTTCTTGGATGTTACGCCTTTCCTTTTAAAATCTCTTTCTAGATTTTCCTTTCCACATTCCCAGCAAAAATTCTGAATTTTAAACCTTTTTCACTTCTTCGTCCAATCTTCCTACATGACCGAATCATCTGAAGATACTCGGACCCGTCCTTTTACCATCGCTAAAACTTTCCTAATTTTACGCACCTCCACTTTTCCACAATATCAGTTCTCTTTGGCATCGCATATACTGCGCCATCTTCTCAATAACAAAAAAAAATTTCTCTCCATCGAATACGACAGCCACATTTCACTGCTACAAACGGTCTGACTGTGAAACGGGGTCCCCAAGGGTGTGCAGTTAGAACCTCAAATGTTCGAGGAAGCTGCAATACTTTACTACCCTAAAACAATCCTCCTTGTACTTTTAATGAATTATTAGCATATCTATCTATTTACACATCAGTCTGTTAATTTACCTTAGTTTTCTAGCAACTGATCTCTTCTTTCTGTATTTTCTATCACTTTCTGTAATTTATTTACAATGAACACCTTATTCTTTGGAAGCTTGAATTTCAAGTCAGTGGTCCTTGTAGGCCTGTTCCGTAAGAATAGGGTATATCTAGATGATGATAATAATAATAATAATAATAATAATAATAATAATAATAATAATAATATAATAATAATAATAATAATTCTAACGTACTCAAGCCCACAAACAATGGAATTCTATCTCGCAAATTCTTCCTCAAAAACAACAACAACAACAACAAAAACAACAACAACAATAATAATAATAATAATAATAATAATAATAATAATAATAATAATAATAATAATAACAAAACTCTAACGTATTCAAGAATCCACAAACAAATGGAAATCTATCTCGCAAATTTTTCCTCAATAATAATAATAATAATAATAATAATAATAATAATAATAATAATAATAATAATAATAATAATAATAATAATAATAATAATAATAATAATAATAATAATAACAACAACATAACAAAACTCTAACGCATCCAAGTCCACAAACAAATGGAAATCTACCTCGCAAATTCGTCCTCATCTAGAAATTCGCCCAAGTCGATTCCGAAATACATTCGTTGTTCCCGCGGGTGACCCAGGAACGATGTATACGGGGCTATAAAGTCACCCTAAATATCTTCAGGTCGGCGAACGTAAAACTTTAGTAGGACGAAACGGCCCCTCAAAATGTTTCTTCTATTTCAGAATTCGACATTTACCTGAAAAACACATTTTCCGGCGCGTAGGTCTTCTAAGATGTCTTAGGCACCTGTAGAGGTGGCCATGGGTTCTAGAGATAAGACTTTGAGTATAAAACTTGTTGAGATATGGGGTGTATTTTCCAGGTTATATAGTGCATGTATATACATACATATACATATATATATATATATATGTATATACAGTACTGTATATGTATATATAAATTTCTGACTCACATCAGGATCGAAACCAGGTCTTTCAAATGAGAGACCAGAGCGCTGCCAACCAGGCCACACAAGTCTTAGAAGAATTTGGAACCTGAGTACAACTGTACCCAAGGAATTACCTGGGCAGGCTAACTGCTTGCATACCAGCGTGTTTTCCCCAACTAGCCTGCCCAGGTAATTAATTCCTTGGGTACAGTTGTACTCAGGTTCCAACTTCTTTTATGACTTGTGTGGTCAGGTTGGCAGCGCCCTGGTCTTTCATTTGAAAGACCTGGGTCGATCCTGATGAGTCAGAAATTTATCTCTGTTCCACACCTAACTGTGTTGATATATATATATATATATATATATATATATATATATATATATATATATATATATATATATATATATATATCTATTATTATAAACATAAATAAACAATAATAGCCAACTGTATAACAAATAAGCAAGGTCTTTCCGTTCATATTTGTTCTATAAGTATACCTTAGTTAACCAGACCACTGAGCTGATTAACAGCTCTCCTAGGGCTGGCCCTAGCAACGGGACCTTCAGCTTATTGTGGAATCCGAACCACATTATACCGAGAAATGAATTTCTATCACCAGTAATATATTCCTCTAATTCTTCACTGGCCGGCCGGAGACTCGAACTCGGGTCTAGCAGAGTGCTAGCCGAGAACTCTACCGACTCCTCCAACGAGGAACTATTTGTTCTATAGAACTCTAGGCTTAACATTTCCTCATCCTTTAGAAACTAGACTTTAATTGATGAATACAATCAAACAAGATGACACACATTAAACAATTTTGACTATATTAAAAAAAATTAATATTTACGTTAATAAGTCCGTTAAGTTAAATCCCTCTTACGATGTCTATAAATACACCTGAAAGATAAAAATATTTCTTTTGAAGGTATTTTTGTTTTAAAAACACGAATATAAGGCCTGAAAATTTAGTATAAAACCAAAAAACACAATAAACAAATAAATAAATATATAAATATAAAACACAAATAAATAAATAAAAAACAAAATAAATAAATGAAATACAAATGAATGCATTAATATAAAAAAACAAATAAATAAAGACGAAACCATCGTCACCAGCAAATAAAATCAAGTGCCACAACATTTAAATACAAACGTCATTCCATCCCAATTTGCGTAATCGTGAGAAGTATGACCAAGATACGCATGAAAGGAAACCGCTCCCCAAGTTGGCACACCTTTCACCTGGGTTCGCGAAGCGCATGCGTAAGAAAACTAACTCGTAAACTGTGCCAAAGACGTCATTCTTCCGAACAGCGGAGACCCAAAGCTTAATTTTTCTATAAGGTCGATGTTTCTATTCGTTTACCAAAAGATTTTCATCTCTATGATCAAGAGTGGTATGCCATTCTTTAAGGGGCGAATTTACTCTCTATCACGTATTCCGTTTTCGGAAAGGCAGGGCATGATGCTTTTCGTAAATAATAATGAGCACTCATTTTTTTTCCTTTTAGTACATGCTTCTCAGCTTCTGATTTATTTCAAAATCTTATGAACTCCCATTCAGTTTGGTGGTGCTGAAACTACTTGACGTCATATAACTCAATCATAAATAACAAAAGTACGCGCCATTACGTAAAAGACATTCCTGACACGCCTACATCAGATATTTAAATTGCACCTGATGTCCTCATCGGCAGCTACGGTACCCAAAGAACATACCTCCCTGGAACATTCAAACCCTAGTTTAATGACCTGTTGGCCAAGGATAAATATTCTCAAACAGTTAATAAAACTCAATGCCGATTTCTACTGAACTGGCTTTTTGGGTCACGGCTCGCCTAAAAAATCATTATGAAAGGCTTCTCCGGATAAACGTTCCTATGGACACTTTCATTATAAATGGATAGTGAAAATTCTCACAATATCCTAATGTCTTCTCACACACAGACGCACACACAGGCACGCAAACCGTCTCTTATTCACTAGGTGATCTTGCTAACAATTAGATTTAAAAAAATGGAATCAAACTTACTTCGGTGAAAATTAAAAATCTATGTTTGGGAGACTTCTTCTCGCAAACATCTCCGTCGAGGGAGAAAATAAACAGAAAAAAGGACATTAATTTGTTGTGCGTGATACGGATATATTCTGGCAAAGTCTTAATGTCACTATAAACTCAACTTAATCAAATAAAGGCTTATCGTGTATCTGATACGATGCAAAAAAACTCTCACCGGTATTTGAAAATTGTTAAATGTTCAAAAAATGAAACACTACAGGCTGAAATTGAGTTCCAATCGGACTTGAATACAGAGAAAGCTAGACTAATCAAAATAAACTGACTTAATAACTAATAAGCCAAACAGAAATATGTGACAAACATATGAATACTTACAGAGGGATAAACTAACCTTCGCATGACCTACCATTAACTGAACAACCACCGGAAGGCGAAAAGTAACTTTGCATAAGTTGAAACAAAGTAGGTTTTATGAATGAAGTGCTGTATACTATGTCACATATAAACACGCTTCAATTAATGTAGTGCAAGAGTCTACACAATGAATGATTGCGTAGGTTGAAATAAACTACGTTATATAGAACACATGAACATTTAAATTAATGTACAAGAGTCTACGGACTATTTACGAATCTCTCCTGACGATTTCTGGAGATAACCTACAAAAACCTCCCAGAATATTATTAGCTGACTCAGCCTTTCTAACAACACCCAATATGATACAAAGCTAAATAACATACAGAACGAGCGGTAAGAAGAATTATAAAAAAAATAAAAATAAAAAAAGGGAGAAAGTGCGACATTGCAATTCGAACGAAATGGGATATTGCGCTCGATTCAGATCAAACAGCGTTCGGCCATAACAGCAAAGCATTCAACAGATCCTCAAGAGATCCCCCTTGGAGGAGGAGGAGGAGGAGGAGGAGGAGGTCTCCTCAGAGGAGGAAGAGGTCCCCCTTGGAGAAGGAGGAGGAGGAGGAGGAGGAGGTCCCACTTGAAGAGGAGGAGGAGGAGGAGGAGGAGGGGGAGGAGGAGGAGGAGGGGTGTCATACGATGGAATTGAAGGTCACGCGTGATGATGATGTTTCTCTCTCCTGGTATTCATGGGCCAGTTGCTTCAATGGATAAAGCTGGGAGGGGGAGGAGGGAGAGGAGAGGGGAGGGGGAGGGGGAGAGGTGAGGAGGAGGGAAAAACGAGGAGAATATTTGAGTGTAAATAGCCACAAAGAGAGAGACAGAAAGAGAGAGTCAATGCGGAAGGGAGAAAGTATTTGCGAAACAAAAACCTGTAAATGAATAGGAATCGTCTACTTGACTATTGCCGGTTTAATCATGATATTCATCTGAGAATCCTTGATCCCCCAGAAACCTTTGCTTTAGAGAGAGAGAGAGAGAGAGAGAGAGAGAGAGAGAGAGAGAGAGAGAGAGAGAGAGAGAGAGAGAGAGAGAGAGAGAGAACGCACCTTCGTAGATAACAACGCAAGTACATTCTCACTTAATTTCATAATAAAACCAAAATACTTTATATCTGGTGGAAGATTTAATATCAACTGTTAACCCAGAGGAATAAATTGGCAGATCCAGCTTCTCTGATCAACAGTGATTGCATGACTTGTTAAATAACCGATATTCGTTTAATTTGTAAGTGCTTGACACCGATTTCAACCAGCGTTTAGTTATACGAAAATAAAGTTTTAGAAATTCGCGACGAACCCCAAACCACAAAATTAGCTCTTAGTACAAAATCATTTACTAATAACATGATATCAGTCGCAATCAATGCAGGATCAGTTACTAGTAATGTAAAGTCATTTACAACTGGTACAGAATCAGTTACTGGTACTGTACAGGCAGTTAGAATCGGTACAGAATCAGTTACTAATAATGTAATACTACTTAATATCAGCACAAAATCAGTTATTTAATTTAAACAGTTCCTACCTAAATAAAATAATATACAAAGACAAAAACTGAATGACCATGATTTTAAAAAAATCTACATATTCTCCACGTCCAATAAATATTTCCTGTACAACTTCAGAATCGTGGAAGCACATCCCTGTAAATTAAAACGATTTTCTTCGTTAGCCTTGAACTAAAACTAATATCAATTTCTAATAATATCTATCCTTAGGCTTTGTAGATACAAAGCCAAAATCAATGACATCTATCGAAGGGATAATCAATGCTACGTCACGATTACCTGATTCTTACGTTTAATCTGTTGGTAATTATCACTATACACGTCCCGTCAAACTGAAGGCAATGATGAAGAATTAATCTGGGAATTCATTACTCGTAAAATATCTAGATTACACACGATTACACACACGAAAATGTAAATATATACTGCGTTGTTGTTGTTATTATTATTATTATTATTATTATTATTATTATTATTATTATTATTATTATTATTATTATTAAAAATACTCATAGTTGTATGAATCTTAAATGGAGAAACAAATCAAAATGTATATGTACATAGATTTATCTTTAAATATATGTACATATACATAACTGTTTGTTTCTCCATTATTATTATATTATTATTATTATTATTATTATAATTATTATATTATTATTATTATTATTATTATTATTATTAATATATGTATTATTATCTAAACTGTAACTGTGTTCCTATACATTGTTTATTATTATTATTATTATTATTATTATTATTATTATTATTATTATTATTATTATTATTATTATTATTATTATTATTATTATTATCATCAATAGAATATCTAAATTCCACACAAAAATTGTTCCCATATATTGCATTATTATTATTATTATTATTATTATTATTATTATTATTATTATTATTATTATTATTATTATTATTATTATTATTATTATTATTATTATTATTATTATTATTTTAAAAAATCAACAAGATTATTTCCACAACTGTCAGGGATATCAATTATTATTATTGGGAATTCCACTTACAAAGGAAAAGGAAAATATTCAATTTAAAGGGGAATTCTCAAAGGGAATCTGTAAAAAAAAAATCAACGTCTTGATAATTCAAAGATTCTGAATTGGTTGTAGGAACTTCTGAACAAGGTCCAAATCAAGGGAATTCATAATACATAAACAACAAAATATAAATGCATGAATAAATGAGTGAATAAAAAATGAATACACAAATAAATAACATAAATAAAATAAAAATAATAAATAAAATAAATATAAAAAAATATAAATACAATTATAAAATAAATATAATAAATTAAAATAAAATAGATGAACTTAATAAATAAATTAAACCAATCAATCAATCAAATAAATAAATAACATTAATAAAATAAAAATAATAAAATAAAATAAATACAACTGTAAAATAAATAAAATCAAAATCAAAATAAAACAAACGAATATAATAAATAAATAAAATCAACCAATCAGTCAAATAAATAAAGAAATTAAATGAAAAATAAAACAAAATAATAATAATAATAATAATAATAATAATAATAATAATAATAATAATAATGGACACAACGAGGAATCTAAACTGACTTTCAATCCAAGAAGTCCCAGACGAAACGAGAGAGAGAGAAAAAAAAAACCCAGAAAAAGTAAACAAACAAATAAATAAATAAAGCACTCAATAAAACAAATGCCGGCCGGCCGGCCAAGCAATGTAATCCCAACAGACCTCTCCCCCTCCCCAACCCCGCTTGGAATTTAGCAGGAATTCATTTTGGTTTTGGGGGAAACAAAAGAGAAGTTAAATTAAGTTCAAAAGGAGGAAGTTTCCTCCTTCGTCTCACGAAGAAGTCTTGTAACAAGACCGCCCCCGGAATACATTAGACGGACTCCCACTTCATTACATTAGGGCAGCTTGGAGCAGCTTCATTCCTGAAGGAGGAGCTCAGAGAGAGAGAGAGAGAGAGAGAGAGAGAGAGAGAGAGAGAGAGAGAGAGAGAGAGAGGATGTTTTATTACAGTACCGCCGCCATTCTCTCTCTCTCCCTCTTTCTCGCTTCCTACAACACACAAAAACACATACGTGTCCTACACCAAGGATATGTTTCTCTCTCTCTCTCTCTCTCTCTAACACAAACATACACACATTTACACTCATAACGCAAACTGCTGTCTCCCGATTATTCCCTTCTACACAAACGTGCACTACACCAAGTATATGTTCTCTCTCTCTCTCTCTCTCTCATACACACTTTACACTCGCAAACTGCTGTCTCTCTCTAAAACACAAACATACACACATTTACACTCATAACGCAAACTGCTGTCTCCCGATTATTCCCTTCTACACAAACGTGCTCTACACCAAGTATATGTTCTCTCTCTCTCTCTCTCTCTCTCTCTCTCTCTCTCTCTCTCTCTCTCTCTCTCTCTCTCTCTCTCTCACACACATTAATACACACAAACATACACACATTTACACACGCAACGCAAACTGCTGTCTCCCGATTATTCCCTTCCACACAAACGTGTTCTACACCGTGGATCTCTCTCTCTCTCTCTCTCTCTCTCTCTCTCTCTCACACAAACATGCACATATTTACACACTCAACGCAAACTGCTGTCTCCCGATTATTCCCTTCCGCAAAAACGTGTTCTACACCAAGTATATATTCTCTTCTCTCTCTCTCTCTCTCTCTCTCTCTCTCTCTCTCTCTCTCTCTCTCACACACAAACATACACACGTTTACACATGCAACGCAGACTGCTGACTACCGATTATCCCCTTCCACACAAACATGTATTACACCGAGGATCTGCTCTCTCTCTCTCTCTCTCTCTCTCTCTCTCTCTCTCTCTCTCTCCTTCGAGAACTGTCGGAGGGGGTCACTGCAATATCGCCCAATGAACCTGAGTCCATTCAAAGGAGTCAGAAGGATCAAAAGGGGCGTCTGTGGTCATTGTAAACATTCCGGTCTTCTTATGATGACAAGGATAGACCAGACATCATCCAATTCCCCTCTCTCTCTCTCTCTCTCTCTCTCTCTCTCTCTCTCTCTCTCTCTCTCTCTCTCTCTCTCTCTCTCTCTCTCTCTCTCGGGTATTTCAAATTAGCTTATCTTTCTTTGAAAAACAAACACATCTTGACATTTTCCATCGATTGCAGAATCATCTTTTCACATAACCTCCTTGCGTCAGATATAATAATAATAATAATAATAATAATAATAATAATAATAATAATAATAATAATAATAATAATAATAAATACTACGATAATCCATCCGTAATTATGCCGTCTGACATTTGGCTTTGAAGGATTCTGGACATGCCCACAGCAAATGCACCGGACAGACCTTGCATGTGAGAGAGAGAGAGAGAGAGAGAGAGAGAGAGAGAGAGAGAGAGAGAGAGAGAGAGAGAGAGAGAGAGTATTTATGTCTTTCAACGTTTACAATACCAAAATACCAATACAATTTCACTACACGAACTCGAGCCACGCGTCAAAGGAACTGACGCAACACAACGAAAGGAAGACGAACTGCATATACCATTACAGCTAAGCTCAATCAATGCATAAATGCATGGGAAAAGGAAAATGCAACTCGGACAAGCATCCATCGCCAACACCTGGCTGTCAGGTACCAGAGATCACAAGCTTAGCATTGAAATGGAAATCGCAGTTGTGTGGCGTTGTAAAGGTTTGGATCACAAATATATTATATATATATATATATATATATATATATATATATATATATATATATATATATATATATATATATATATATATATATATATAATAAAAGCAAAACGTCCTTTAATATCCAATTCACTCTACCTCGGAAGTAATATATTTTCATATATGTTATATTACACTGTAGTCCTGATTCCTCGTCCGTCGCTGGTTCGATCCACGGGACGGTGGACTTATTATCAACTTAAAATTCCCTTCGGTAACATATATGAAAATATATTACTTCCGAGGTAGAGTGAATTGGATATTAAAGGACGTTTGTATTATTGTATATGAATCACGGTGATGTGATAAATAGTCATATATATATATATATATATATATATATATATATATATATATATATATATATATATATATATATATATATGTCATAATAATATATATATACACACTATACATATACATATGTGTATATGTATATATATATATATATATATATATATATATATATATATATATATGATATATGTATGTGTGTGTGTTATATATGTATATATATATATATATATATATATATATATATATATATATATATATATATATATATGTATATATATATATATATGAAAAATAAGAGACCAGTTTCGAGATTGAGAGAGTGTGAGAGTCACAAATATATATACTACAAGAACAGTATATATATATATTTGTGACTTCTCACACTCTGTATCACCTTCGAATGGCTTGGAAATAAAGTCAAACTGGTCAGGACCTACAATTTTTTCACTGAAATAAATGAATCATATACAAAAGTTATAATAATCATATATATATATACATATATATATATATATATATATATATATATATATATATAGAGGTCACCTGACAGCAGGTCCAAAGAAAAAAAGTCACTGGTCACATCCACATTCATACTTCGACTGCTGAATCATGGATGAACGCCCTGTGCAGCTAACATCCACAGCATCAGATACTTCATACACCCAAACAAAAAGGCTCATCAGTAGCACGTCAAACAGCTTTACATATAATGCACGATTTAGCCCTATCTTACATAAAGTCGCTCTTCCCAGATATTAAGGCCCTGCCTTTCCCATGAGTCCTTCACTCCAACGATTTTGCATTTTGTAAGTTATATATATATATATATATATATATATATATATATATATATATATATATATATGTGTGTGTGTGTGTGTGTGTGTGTGTGTGTGTGTATATATACAGTATATATATAATGTATATAAATATAAATATATATATATATATATATATATATATATATATATATATATATATATATATATATATATATATATATTCCTATATATAGGAAAATATCTAACCTCAAATCATTTCGCCTTTCTTTTGCTTCTTAGGCAGCAATAACAAATAAAGGAATTTTGAATAAAAGAAAACAAAATCAAATGAAAACAAGATGTTTGTGAAAATAATTACTATGGCCTAAGCATTAGCAACTTCCTATTTGACCTTTCACCTTAAACTTGAGTCCTTGACATTGACCCATTTATCCGCCGCATAAAACAATAAATATTCATAAAATACAGATGAACTTGACTGCATGAAGTCTGAAGTCTTTATCTTCAAGGATATTAAAATTATAGTGCACCGAAAAGTAAAAAAAAAAAAAGAAAAAGGGACAGCTAAACAGGTCAATCATTAGATCAATTATACACCGTGGGCATAGAAAGGTTACGCTCCTCAATAACTAATTAGGCGAGGACACTAACTTCTTTCAAAAATCTGCTCAAGACTTTAAGAATTACTTACCTTCTTCTATGTTCCCCAGTCGCGAATGTAAG
>NC_089791.1:28575887-28588387 GCF_040412425.1 Macrobrachium rosenbergii | reverse complement strand
CTGTTAAACATAATGAATATTAATGCGATACATTTATCATCTTCCTTTTCTCCTTTCTTCTTAATATCCGACGAAGTGGGACGAAAGTGGGAGGTAAAATAAAAAAAAAAAAGGAGGTTGACAAAGTCCTTGCAGAATAATAAAAATAAATATAAACAAAATAAAATAAAATCCTATTCATCAAAATAGAGTCTGGTATCTTCCCTCAACAAAAGGTCTTTGGAGCATAATGGACTTTTTTTCGAAATTCTCTCTCTCTCTCTCTCTCTCTCTCTCTCTCTCTCTCTCTCTCTCTCTCTCTCTCAGTTGACCGGTCGAGCGATCACAGGAATATCACTGGTGAGGGGAGACTAGTAACCACTGGACCACAATATATACAAATATTTATAATATATATACATATATATGTATGTACACACAAATATATATGTCAAGGTGTCTACATATATTTGTATATTTACACACTGTATGTATATATATATATATATATATATATATATATATATATATATATATATATATATATATATATATATATATATATATATATATATATATATATATATATATATATATATATATATATATATATATATATATAAATGTTAACTTTATAAATAAATATAAATATAAAAATCTAAAGTAACAACAAAGTAAAAAAATGATATTAAAAAAACACATCAAAAATTCATTAATCTCGCTGAACTCTCGGGTCTCGGACCCAGAATATAATGTCGCAACGCCTCTCTCCGCCACAATTGCAACATTTTCCGTGACGCGAAATTTGCGCTGAAGTATTTCGCAACTGAATGCAACTCTCCTTTTCCCCCACAATGAGATTACACGAAAAAAATAAAAAAATAAATAAAAGAATAAAGGGGTATCTGTTGCGCCTGTAAAAATGTACAATGTTGATAGATGTTCCTTACATGGCGAAATCGTACGGAAATAAATGTTTGTTTTACAACACTGCAAGAAGCTTGGCAAATAGGATTCAAGGGAGATGCCGGGGTATTTTGAAGCCGAAGTTAATGAGGTGGGATGTATGCATGCATACATGCAGAGATACATTATACGCATGCATGCAGTGTCAGGGAATGAGGCAGTTAGCGAATGCAATTTTGCATACTGAGAGATGTGTAAGTAAAGTACTAACACATTGATATATATACATACATACATGCATACATACATACATATATATATATATATATATATAATATAAATATATATATATATATATATATATATATATATAAATATATTATATATATGTATATATATATATATATATATATATATATATATATATATATATATATATATATATATATATATATATATATATATATATATATATATATATATATATATATATATATATAAACATAAGGAGCCCATAAAAACGCCAAAATGTAGAAAGCAAATGCTATATTTCAGAGACCAACCGTCTCTCTCATCAGGCAGGTAATGAATGAGAAAGTTACAAAAAAGCGGTATTTATACCAGAAAGTCCATAGGTCAGCTGTTACTTCACTCCAGTTGACAATTTCTCTTTAATCTTCTTAATCACTGGTTGGAGGAAGATTTTATCTATAACATCTGAGTCCCAGGCTCCTTTTGAGAGGTTCATCGTATTTCTTTGTTTAATCAAAGCTGATTCTACCATCTGGCTTTTGAACCGACAATTGCTGCTATAAATTATACGTGAAAAATTCCAGTTTATTCTGTGATTATGGTTATTTATGTGGTTAAAAATAGCTGAGCTCTGTTGTTTGTACCTAACTGAACGTTTATGCTGTGTTAATCTCTGGGGGAAGTTATTTACCTCTAAAACCAATATAAGATTGGTCACAGTCGAAGCAAGGGATTTCGTAAACTACTGTCTCTTTGGTGATTGGCCTTTGTTGTACGTTAATCAGGGATTTGGCTAAGGTACTTCAGTAGGTCAAAGCAAAAGGGTTAGTTTCCAACTGTCTGTGTCAACGTTTGATCCTGTCCAGGTGTGGGATTTTTCTTTTATTGTTGGGCGTCTCTCTATAATATAGTCTTGTTTTGGGGGGACGGTAGAAGATTATGTTAGCTTTGTGGATCACTTTCTCAATTATATGGTCAGGGTACTTTAAAGATGACAGCTGCTTACGAATTAGCTCAATTTCCTTTTCCAGGAAATCTAGGGAGCAAATCCGTAAGGCTCTTAGGAAAAAACTGCTGGCTACGCCAATCCTGAGAGAAATGTCATCATAGCTAAAAAAAAGTGAAAGTATGAAAATGAAGGAATTCTGTTTTAAAAGAACGAGTAGTTTTATATATATATATATATATATATATATATATATATATATATATATATATATATATATATATATATTATAAAAAAAGATTGTGCATTGTAATAGAGTTCTAATACTCACGGCAAAAAGCTAACCACCTAACCAGCAGTCAAAACATTTTTGATAACGAATTACGTGACGCAAACACCCTCTATTAACATTTAACACGCAAATGAAAAAATGCGTAAAGAAATAATTACACGCCTTGATTTCAAAACTCCACGCGTCGTGTTATTCCGGAATAACAATGATGAAAAACACAGCTTTTCATCATTTCAATTCACGAGGAAAAAAGATAAATAAATAAAATAAAAAAGAATTTGAATTGGGGTACTGGCAAAATAATTTTTAAATTTCACACACGAGTTCCTCCTCTTTCCTATTAATTAACGAAGAAAGAACGAAACATGAGTGCTTAATATCGAGGGGTTGGGGGGGGGGGGCATGAGAGTTTGATGGAGTGGGAGAGGGGGCAGGAGATAGCACAGGAGAGGGAGTTGAAGAGGAATAGGGGTGGAGGGGAGAGGGAGAGAGGGTTGAAGAGGAATAGGGGTAGAGGGGGCAGGAGATGGCACAGGAGAGGGAGTTGAAGAGGAATAGGGGGTAGGAGAGGGAGAGGGAGTGGGATAGGGGGCAGGAGATGGCACAGGAGAGGGAGTTAGAGGAGAGGAAGAGGGTGGGATAGGGGGCAGGGATGGCACAGGAAGATGGAGAGGGAATAGGGGTAGGAGGGAAGATGGGGCAGGAGAGGGGAGGGGCAGCAGATGGCACAGGAGAGGAAGATGAAGAGGAAAAGGAAGATGGAGTAGAGAGGGAGAAAGGGAGAGGGGCAGAGGGAAAGAGAGATGGTGATATGGATGGAGATGGGGGAGATGGAGGGAGGGGAGAGGTGGAGGAGATGGGGGAGAGGAGAGGGAGAAGAGGTGGAAGAGAGATGGAGATGATATGGATGGAGATGGTAAGGGAGATGGAAAGGGAGACGGGGAGGAGAGGGGGCAGGAGAGGGGGATGGAGTGGGAGAGGGAGAGGAGATGGCACAGGAAAGGGAGATGGAGAGGGGAAAAGGGGTAGGAGAGGGAGATGAAGTAGGAGACGGGGAGGAGAAGGAGAGAGAGAGGTGGAGGAGAGGGGGCAGGAGATGGAGTAGGAGAGGGGGAGGAGAGGGAGAGGGAGAAGGAGAGGTGGAGGAGAGGGGGCAGAGAAGGAGAGGGAGATGGTGATAGAGAGGGAGATGGAAGAGGAGAGGGGGCAGGAGAGGTAGATGGAGTGGGAGAGAGGGAGGAGATGGCACAGGAGAGGGAGATGGAGAGGAACGGGGATAGGAGAGGGAAATGGAGTGGGAAAGAGAGAGGAGAGGGAGAGCGAGATGGAGAGGAGAGGAGGAGGAGAGGGGGAAGGAGAGGGAGCTGGATATGGAGCTGGAGATGGAGATGGGAAGAGAGATGGAAAGGGAGAGGGGGGAGAGAGGGGGAGCGAAAGGGAGATGGAGAGGGAGAGGCGGAGGAGAAGGGGCAAGAGACGGAGATGGAGAGGGAGAGAGGGAGGAGAGGTGGAGGTGAGAGAGAGGCAGAATGAGAGGGGGAGGAGTGGGAGAGGGGGAGAGGGAGAGGTGGAGGAGAGGGGACATGAGAGGGAGATGGAGAGGGAGAAGGAGAGGTGTAGGAGAGGGAGATGGAGAGGGAGAGGGAAGGAGACGGAGATGGAGAGGGAGAGGGAAGGAGACGGAGATGGAGAGGGAGAGGGAAGGAGAGGGAGAGGGGGAGGAAAGGGGGCAGGAGAGGGAGATGGAGAGGAGAGAGGGGAGGAGAGAGGGGAGGAGGAGGAGAGGGGGGAGGAGAGAGAGGTAGAATGAGAGGAGGAGAGGGGGAGAGGGAGAGAGAGAGAGGGAGAGGGAGAAGGAGATGGAGAGGGAGAAGGAGAGGGAGAAGGAGAGGGAGAAGGAGAGGTGGAGGAGAGGGGACATGATAGGGAGATGGAGAGGGAGAGGGGAGGAGAGTGAGGAGAGGGAGAGGTAGAGGAAAAGGGAGAGGGGAGAGGTAGAGGAAAAGGGTGAGGGAGGAGAGGCAGAGGAAAAGGGGGAGGGGGGAGGAGAGCGGGCAGGAGAGGATAAGGGATCCCCTTTTTTTATAAGAGAAGAATATTTCGACTTAATTAGTTTAGTGACTTAGTGTAAAAAAAAAAATGAGGGGTATTGTAAGCGGTGGGAGAGAGAGAGAGAGAGAGAGAGAGAGAGAGAGAGAGAGAGAGAGAGAAACCCAAGCTCACTAATGAAAGAAACACATCGCTGATCCTTCGTTAAGAAGATCAAACGATTAAAATCTCAGGCGCATCGCCATTAAAAAAAAAAAAAGAAAAAAAGAAAAAAAAATACGTAAGCGGCTTACTCGGCATTCCCATTTTTCTCTCTCATAATTCAAGCAGTCAAAAATGAGATATATATGAGGCAAATAGCTAGATTTCCTTTCCGAGCCAATTTTATGCCGGCGAGTCGTATATACGCTTCATTGGCCAGCGGGAACTTTTTGCTACTTTTTCGCCGCTCTCTCAGTCAATGCTGCTATTTTAGGTCTCTGTTTCCCCCAATCTGGTAGATTTAAGCCCTACAGTTTCCGGAAAGTGATGACGCGGCAATTTAAAGACATAAAAAGCATATTTTAGTAATTCACACTGAATATGAAGTCATGACATCAATTACTCCTTTCCCTAAAGGCCTAAAAATAGGATACTCTTTTCACCAAGCTATGACTTCCATTCTCTCTACATGAACAAACCGCCTCAAAAAACTCAACAGGGCTTCCGTCAATACTAACCTTTCTATGACTTTCACTTAGGATAACCTTTATGCGTCTTATCTTGGTATCTACATCGAGGAAAGGGGGGGAGGGAGGGAGGAGGCAGCATCTATATTTTATGCAGCAGTTTACGGAAATCAAAGGTATAAATTGCAGTGTTAATGTGTAATTTATACTAAACATGAAGTCATTATCCCAACTACTCCTTCCCCTCGACTTCAAATGACGTACTCTCATCACCAAGCTATTATCTTCCATTCTTCCTACATGACCAAACCATTTCAAACATTCTCCACCAGTCCTCAACTAGTCTTCCATCAGCGATAACCTTTCTACAACTTTCACTAATGCAAACCTTCTCACGCCTCATCACGGTATCTATACTTCTGGCCACTTTCAGCCCTCCTTAGTCCATATTCACTGTCAGACGATTCAACTTCTATTCTCAGTCAACATCCACATTTTAATTCCATAAAGAAAAGTGGGTTCAACACGCCTTTCGAACTTTCCAGCGTCTTCATCCCTGAACAAGCCTTTCATCTCTTCATAGCTTCTGCAAAGCTCCTCCTGCCTTCCTTGATTCACTAATTGTGTTAACTGTTTCTTCTCTCATCTTTCCTTTAATTATTCCAGAGTTCCTTCAAAGGATATAAAGTGGCATAAAGAAATTCGCGGAATTAAAGTAACAAAACTGTGCTCCTAAATTTGTGCAGAAATTATAACATATGTTAAATTATTCTCTGATGAAACCATCGTGAGCTATCTTATTTTTCAAAATATTATGCAAAACAGATTAACAACACTTAATGGAAAGATGAAACCATTACGTAATATAAGTTGAGCAACGTCTTAACGTAATAATGGCAACTTTTAAACACAATCAGACTCTCCTATAACATCTGATCCCGTAAGGGGGTAGTACCATCAGTACACCTCATGCGGTGCACTGTAGGCATTACTTAAAGTTCTTTGCAGCGTCCCCTCGGCCCCCAGTTGCAATCCCTATCGATCCTTTTACTGTAGCTCCTTTCATATTCTCTTTCTTCCATGTTGCTTCCCACCCTCTCCTAACAATTGATTCATAGTGCAGCTGCGAGGTTTTCCTCCTGTTACACCTTTCAAACCTTTTACTGTCAATTTCCCTTTCAGCGCTGAATGACCACATAGGGCCCAGTGCTTGTCCTCTGGCCTAAATTCTTTATTCAATTCAATTCTATAACAGCTGATCTTATGTGTCATACTCATAGAATATCTTATAACGTGCTATCATCTTATAGAGTGAACTGATAACTAATGAATCTAATTTATTCCTGTTTGAAATGCTGGCCAACGCCACTAAGAAAAATATTAATTATTAAGAAAACCCTTACTAATGTAAAACATAACTGTCTTCACTGAAGCCCTTAAGCAACAGAAGGAAATGAGTCAAGTTTCATTAATTTCCTGCGTTGCAAGATGTTATTCTCATTATTCAAGAAACGAGAGGGAAAATACACAACGAAAAATTTGTTACGCTGTTCATAAATAAAGGACTTTTTCTCGTCATACATAACTTATTCTTAGTGTTTCTGTTGCCTATTCATATTCAAAATTTTCTCCACGTCGTTTTTCTCTTTGTTTTACATAAGTCAATAAAAGTATGTCAAGAAATAAACAATACTTGTAGTAAAGTAAAGGAGAGGGTGCAAGAAATATATATATGCAAGATATATATATATATATATATATATATATATATATATATATATATATATATATATAATATATATATATATATATTACTAAAAGGACCTCATTCAAACTGGATGGTATCTAATGGAGTCTTTTAAAACTCCTGAACCCAATCCATCTCGAGGTCAAACAAATTAACTTTATCACATACACAATTTGAATGAGGTCCTTTTAGTAATTCTACTAATGCACAGAACAATTGTGTATGTGGTAAAAAGTTAATTTATTATACCTCGAGATGGACTGGTTCATAAGTTTAAAAGACTCCATTAGACACCATCCAGTTTGAATGAGGTATATATATCTACTAATACAGAACAATTTGTATGTGTGATATATATATTATATATATATATATATATATATATATATATATATATATATATATATATATATATATATATATATATATATATATATATATATATTCATCTGATATATAAAATGTTCACATACGCATAAACATACAAATATACATACACAAACAAGACGCACATTTCCAGCACATACAGTCCAAAGTACAGTTAGAAAACAATGACAACTGGGGAAGAGAAACTACCTCAGCCTAAAACTGCAAATTTTGGATCATATACAACATTTACAAGATGAAATTCCAAACAACCGTTTATCGGAGTATCTACAAAATTTTCAAACGAAATATGCATAACACCACACTTATAGGAATGGAATATAAAATTTAAGCCAAAGGCTAAGCGATGGGACCTATGAGGTCATTCAGCGCTGAAAGGTTTGAAAGGTGAAACTGGAGGAAAACCTCGCAGTTGCACTATGTAATAACTGTTAGGAGAGGGTGGATAGCAAGATGGAAGAAAGATAATATGAATGGAGGTACAGTAAAAGGAATGAAAGAGGTTGCAGCTAGGGGCCGAAGGGACGCAGCTGCAAAGAACTTTAGTAATGCCTACAGTGCACCAAGTGAGGTGCACTGACGGCACTATCCCATACGAAGCTACCCCCTCCCCCTACGGGACAATATCGCATATAAAAATATCTACACATCATACCAACTATTTACCACGTACTGTTTCTGAGCATACGAACCCAAAAAAATGAAAACTCCCCAAAAGCTTATCAGCAAATTCCCCGAAATAAGGATTTTCGATGCCGTGCGCAAATTAATGAACTAGCTTGACGCAGCAAAACGGGGCCTATTTAATTACTGCCTCCAACAGGCCGATAGTGCCATCCATCGATTCGTCACTGAACAACTGCATTACATGGCGAGTCGGTTACGTAACAATGACACTGCTGTCCCATACGAGACTAGTATATCGTCATAATTCCTTGGCTTTTATTTGGATGGGCACCATTATAAGGATAATATTCTAACTATAATATATTTAGGTATATAACATTTCTTTTAATATGGTTTATGGTATGTCAACGTTAAAGTATATCAACATTCAGTGTACAGAACCTATTTCTAAACGTAATCAGCTACAGGTAAGAGGCCTATTTCTTAAAGTGATCGATTATCATAGAGACATATTTCTTTATGTGATTAATTGTAATATGTAAACATGCAACCCTGGGGCTTTCACTAACATATCAGTGTGAAAGGTATTTATTTATAAAAAAAAGTATAAGGTGAATATCAACCAGAGAACTTTACAAAACTTAAAATTGTATTAGTCAATTTAAAATGTGAAGCACTTAACCATATAACTTACAAATTATAAGACCAGAGTTTTACTAAAACATTAAGTTTTAGTGGAACATAAAGTTTTACTAACACATTAAGTTTTAGTGGAACACAAAGTTTTACTAAAACATTAAGTTTTAGTGGAACACAAAGTTTTACAAAAACATTAAGTTTTAGTGGAACACAAAGTTTTACTAAAACATTAAGTTTTAGTGGAACACAAAGATTTACTAAAACATTAAGTTTTCGTGGAACATAAAGTTTTACTAAAACATTAAGTTTTAGTGGAACAAAAAGTTTTACAAAAACATTAAGTTTTCGTGGAACATAAAGTTTTATTAAAACATTAAGTTTTCGTGGAACATAAAGTTTTACTAAAACATTAAGTTTTAGTGGAACACAACGTTTAACTATAACATAAAATAAATACAATATAACACGATTAAATTTATCTATAAGGTCACCTCCAACACACAACAATGATTATAAATTGAGAGAGAGAGAGAGAGAGAGAGAGAGAGAGAGAGAGAGAGAGAGAGAGAGAGAGAGAGAGAGAACAGCAATCCTCCTCCGATTAAATGAGTGGAGGAAAAGAAAAGGGGGGGGGGGGACAATCCCGTATTAAATGAATCTCATTACGAAAATAAAAAGGACTGCCCAATGAAACGGAATCTTCTAATAAAGACGTGTTACCCAATTAAAGTCGGATCTAAAATAAGGGAGGGAGAAAAACAAAAACAGTTTTCAAATGGGAGAAAAAAAAATCAGTTTTGAAATGGAAGGGAGAACAAAAATCATTTTTCAAATGGGAGAAAAAAAATCAGTTTTGAAATGGAAGGGAGAAAAAGAATAATTTTTCAAATGGGAGAAAAAAAAATCAGTTTTCAAATGGAAGGGAGAAAAAAAATCAGTTTTCAAGTGGGAGAAAAAAATCAGTTTTCAAATGGAAGGGACAAAAAACAGTTTTCAAGTGGATGGGGGAAAATTAGTTTTCAAATGGGAGGAAAATCAGTTTTCAACTGGAAGGGAGAAAAAAATCAGTTTTCAAATGAAAGGGGAAAATCAGTTTTCAACTGGAAAGGAGAAAAACTCAGTTTTCAAATGAGAGAAAAAAAATCAGTTTTCAAATGGAAGGGAGAAAAAAGATCAGTTTTCAAATGGGAGAAAAAAATATCAGTTTTCAAATGGAAGGGAGAAAAATCAGTTTTCAAATGGTAGAGAAAAAAAGTTTTCAAATAGATGGGAAAAAAAATCAGTTTTCAAATGGGAGAAAAAAATCAGTTTTCAACTGGAAGGGAGAAAAAAATCAGTTTTCTAATGGAAGCGGAAAAAAAGGACCACCTTTCAAATGCACTAGACAAAAAGTTTTCACACACACACAGAAATAAAAATGGGAAAAAATGAGTTTTCAAACCTGGGAGAAAAAAGACACTCAAAAGATGAAATTTTTAAAAATCAAGGGAATAGAAAATTAATTTTTAAGCAATGGAAGCGGAAAAAAAAGGACTTCACTTATGCACTAAAATAAATAAATAAACAACACACAATCAATTAAAAATAAGTGAATAGAAGTCAAATGACTAAATCGATGATTTTCTCTCCGGTAAAATAAATAAATAAAACAATTAAATTGATTAATTAATTAAAAAATTCAATTTGAATAGACAGTTATTTCTTTAACCAATGGCTCCCAACTCGAAGCTTTGTCTGTCTCCTAAAATAAGTAATTAAATAAAATGGATCAACAGATTAAAAATCAATTTGAATAGAAAGTTATTTCTTTAAGAAATGGTTCCCAACTTGAAGCGTTGTCTATCTCGTAAAATAAATAAATTTAAAATAAAACTGATTAATTAATTACAAATCAGTTTTAACATAAAGTTATTTCTTAAACCACTGGGTCTCAACTTGAAGCTTTGTCTATCTCCTAAAATAAATTAATAAAAAATAAAATTGATCATTTAATTAAACATCAATTTGAATAGACAGTTATTTCTTTAAGCAATGGCTCCCAACTTGAAGTTTTGTCTATCTCCTAAAAAAAAAAATAAATTAATAAAATGGTTTAATTAATCAATAAGTAAATACACAAATATAATTAAAACACTACAGGAAAGTGGAGGGGGGAGCATAAAATTATTTAATCAATAAATAATATATGAATATAATTAAAATACTACAGGAGAGTGGGGTTGCAACACAAAGGAACTTAATTCAGAGTAAATTATAGATTAGTCTCTTCGGGGAGGAGGTTATAGGAATTCTATTTATATGCAACTCACAAAGGCGATAAAACTCCAGTAAGCAATGGTGCAACTCTGCATATTTAAATCCTCACTAACTAGCTAAAAACTCTGCATATTTAAATCCTCACTAACTAGTTAAAAACATACGGAAGAAAGGTGAAAAGTGGAGAGGATTGTCTAGGGAGAAAAGAATGAGGAAGAAGGAATGGAATATACAATTTAGGTCGAAGGCCAAGCGCTGTGACCTAGAGGTCATTCAGCGCTGAAGGGAAAATTGAGAGCAAAAGGTTTCAAAGGTGTAACGGGAGGAAAACCTCGCAGTTGCACTATGAAACAATTGTTAGAAAAGGGTGGAAGGTAAGATGGAAGATAATATGCATGGAGGTGCAGTATACATTATATATATATATATATATATATATATATATATATATATATATATATATATATATATATATATATATATATATTTACTGATTAAATCATTTTGTTGCCCCCACTTTTTTATGTAGTATTTTAATTATATTTATATATTTACTTATTGATTAATTAATTCATTTATTTTATTTGTTTAATTTTAGGAAACATAGAGAGCTTCGAGTTGGGAGCCACTGCTTAAAGAAGTAACTTTCTGTTAAAGCTGATTTTTCAATCAATTGATCAATTTTATTATATATATATACATAAATATATGTGTGTGTGTGTAGAGAGAGAGAGAGAGAGAGAGAGAGAGAGAGAGAGAGAGAGAGATGAGAGAGAGATGGGATGAGTTGGCCAGGCATATGATATTCTCTTGCCTGATTTACAACCAACCACAGTCGACTGACAACACGTTCATATATCACTGCTCAGGTCTGAAAGAGTCGATAAAGGATATCAAATAACATCTACCCTAAATCTGGCTTCATGATTTATGACCAGCTAACACAAGGCGGTGCAAAAAAAAAAAAAAAAAAAAAATAAAAACCTTCAGCGAACAATATCGAACAAAATCTAAGCTCAACATATGTCAGCGAATAAAGCTCTTCAATCTATGGATTAGTATTCAGTTCTCGCACTTACGTATCAACTGTATACCGAGGAAATAAAACACTTGCAAAACACATACATACATACATACATACATACATACATACATACATACATACATACATACATACATACACCTGACTAAAATCGCTACGACACGACAGCTATAATCTCGTTGAAAACTGCCGCTTTATGAACAATCGACCAAGTGGGTTTTCCAGTGCACGAACAACTATAACAACAACAGCAGCAGCAACAATAACAACAACAACAACAACCGTATTTCATAAATCTCTCGTTAAATTGTAGATCAACAGACAGCTTTCATTAACCAAGCGAGCGGGGCGGCGCGGCCCCCATGACCTAAAATACCTTGATTAACCTCTGCATTCTTTACGGCGCCGTATATTACGTCGGCGAGGTCATAAACGTACTCTCTCTCTCTCTCTCTCTCTCTCTCTCTCTCTCTCTCTCTTTCAAGCCTCGCACCTGAGAATTATAGAGCTTGATGATACGAGAATACTCCTTTTCTTTTAATAAAGGGGCTTCGTTACATCGCGATAAACAAATGTGGCCATCCACTCCCCTGCTCCTTAATTCCTCTTACTTTCTAAAAATAGACTGCAGATACTCTCTCTCTCTCTTTCTCTCTCACAGATACATGAACGCGTGCACTGACATACTCATACGTATTCTCATTGGATAA